>NC_138202.1:344317578-344387578 GCF_964194415.1 Vipera berus
CAGGAAACCCTATACCATTTCAGACAAATGGCTGTCCAGTCTCTTCTTAAAAACTTCCAGTGTTGGAGCATTCACCACTTCTGGAGGCAGGTTGTTCCACTGGTTAGTTGTTCTAACTGTCAGGAAATTTCTCCTTAGTTCTAGGTTACTCCTCTCCTTGACTAGTTTCCATCAGTTGCTTCTTGTCCTGCTCTCAGGTGCTCTGGAGAACAGCCTGGCTCCCTCTTCTTTGTGGCAGCCCCTGAGATATTGGCAGCCCCTGAGATATTAAATTGTCAAGATTGAAAAACACTGGTCTAATCTTCCCAGGAGAACACTAGATTAGTCAAAAACATTCATTCCATAACAGTCTTTTCAACAAATCTAAGATCCGCTTCTTAAATTATTTTAGAAAAGAATATCTAATGTTTTAATGTCAATGTATTCTGTTGCTTTCTGTCACACCTTTATTATGCTTTCTGATGGGTTTCATACAAAGATTCCATCTGACCAAGTCATATTTTTTTTATTTTATTTTTTTTATTTTAATTCCATTTATATCCCGCCCTTCTCCGAAGACTCAGGGCGGCTTACAAGCTTAGCAGTAGCCTTCATTCTATGTATATGCCTGCTTATTAGGGCTTTCACACACCCCTCCCAAGCGGCATTATTACAAAGTCAGCTTATTGCCCCCAACAATCTGGGTCCTCATTTTACCTACCTCGGAAGGATGGAAGGCTGAGTCAACCTTGAGCCTGGTGGGATGCGAACCTGCACTAATTGCAGGCAGCTGGTGTTACTTAAGGAGGCATTAGCCCACTGCTCCACCAAGGCTCTATAATCAAGCAGCATGCTCGCCCAAGAGTTGATGGATTTCAAATCCCATCATCCCTCACTATTTTTATTTATTTTATTTAAAATAAATAAAAACTATTTATTTTTATTTGTTTGAATCTGGCCTTTATTATTTTTCCAAATTATGTGGAAAAACTGAGGCCTGTGGGTCAAATATGGTCCTTTTCAGTTTCTCATTCCAAATTGCTACGATTAATTTTGTCCTGCTTTGTTCACAATTACAGAACTCCTGGACACAACATTGTATAAGCTGGGGAACAAAATTACAGGTAGTCCTCGACTTACAACCCCAAATGACACCAAAATTTTCATTGCTAAGTGAAACAGCTGTTAAGTGAGTTTTGCCTCATTTTTTATGTCTTTTAATTGCCACCGCTGTCAAGTGAATCACTGTGGCTGTTAAAGTGAATTTGGCTTCCCTGTCGACTTCGCTTGTCAGAAAGTCGCAAAAGGTGTTCACATGACCCTGGGACACTGCAACCGTTGTAAACATGAGCCAGTTGCGAGGTGTCCAAATTTTGATCACTTCTAACAGTCACTAAATGAATGGTTGTAAATCAAGGACAACCTGTATTTAAATGAAAAGCATTTTTTTTCTCCCATTTCTGCTTAATTATGGCATTGGCCACATGTATTTTTGGAATGCAAAATCCGAGTCCTGTCAAGCTTGAAGCTAGCTTTGGTGGTGCAAGAATTATTGCTTCTTAGCTTGCCAACAAACTTGGGGGAAGACGGGGAATTGGAATGCAGGCTACAAAGTTAAAGAAGGCAGACCGTGAGAATTAAGGACGATTAACCAGGTGTCTGGTCCAACTCAGAGACATTTTCTTATAACAACATAATTGCACCAAATTGGGCAATATGACCTATTCATGAATGGGAGGGAAAATTCTATTCTTTTACTATAAGGCAGGGTCGTCAAACTGCCGACCCACAAGCCAGATGCATCATACCAAAACCGCACCCACCCTGTTGCCAGCAATGGCAAAAAAGTTGCGATATGTCACTACACATCATGTGACATTGCGAGTTTGACACCCCTGCTAATAGGGGTTTGGGATGGGGTTTGCTAGAGCTGGTTTTGCTTTCATATGTGCCGAGATGATGTACTCAATAAAGTTTTACATTAAGAAATCGGAATATCTCGAAGGTGTTTGCTTGGTTGGGTTCGTCATTCGGAACCTTGACATTGAAGACAATGTGGGCATTGATAAAGAAAAGACTTGAACCTCTGATGCAATCTAGAACTTCTGCTAAATTTTAATCTGGGACATCCTCACAAGAAACACATGTAAAAAGATGCAGATCTTGGATTATACACTCAGGGCTGATAGCTGGACTTTTTTGACCCGCCCGCAGGAAATAGACTGGATTGTGATTTTATAATTTTGATCATGTAGAAGAGGTTTAAAATTTATTGTATGTATGAGAAAGACATATTGTCTATATTTAATAAATGGATTATATCTTTTAAATCCATTTCCATGTTCTATTGGCTCCTTCTTTAAAGTGTGCCTCCCAGTCAAATAAAAAATGAATATTCCTGTGCCTAAAGAATCTTATATGTGTAATAGTGAGAAATAATTTAACTGGATTTTGATTCCTGTTTAGTTCTAAAATCTCCACAGTGAAAATTCTGTTGGCAAAATATTTTGCCTTTCACCATCTGGATTCTTCACACAGCTAATTCCAAGTCTGAACATAGAAGTACTAAAGAAGGAGAAATGAGAATTTTTAAAATACCTATAAAAAGGGAAGGCAAATGTTTATTTAATCTACCCTTCCCTAAGAATATCCATCATTCAACCTGCTAATTAGGAGGGCTGATTCAGCAAATAATTGCCATATAAGACCGAGTGGAGGAAGAAGACAAAAAAATGCACAAAGATAAAAGGCTCTGAATATTTACTTGAAATATCATCTTCCAAATTACAGGTTTCAGGATTTGTTCTGTTATAACAGAATAACAGACAAATGGAGTTGGAAGGGACCTTGGACGTCTTCTAGTTCAACCACTGCTCAAATAGAAAACCTTATTTTTCTCTAATATTGGGCTTTTCTTGTCCCCAGCAGATCCCCATGTTCATATAAAAAAATAATGCTGAAAAATTTAATTGACGGTAAGTAATTAATGCTGCTCTCTACTTCCTATGAACTTCCTTACATGAAGAAATATGATTATTTCTTATTTTTAAGATGTCATATCCTGCTTATATTTAACAGAGCTGTAAACAATTCAAAAGAAATAACAATATATATACATGCACACACACACACACACAAACACACACACGTGTGTGTGTGTGTGTGTGTGTGTGTGTGTGTGTTTAAAATCCCGTGGATTGACTTTTTAAAGTATCTGTTTAATATCTACCATTCTAATTTAATTAAACCCAGAGAAATTTTATTCAGTCTTCCAGGTTTAGCATTTTTTGGAAGGCAGTGGAAATTTTGTGATTTCCTTTGCTATTTGTGTCACAGCTACTATAATAATGCATTTTATGTAATTTACTTATTACTTATTAATAAATGCTATTACTTTTTACATATTACTAATAATTACAGGTCTACATATTTTATGGTTGTTTTCTGGCCCAAAGGATAACAAAGGGTAACAACAGATTTTTTTAAAAAAAATAATAATTCTGCACTTTCAAGAGGATCAAAATTCATATCTCATAATTGCTTTGAATGACTGATTTTTTTATTGCAAAGTGGTAGACAAATCACATGAATAAGTAATTCACCACCAACATGAGGCAAGGTGCATTGAGAAAGAGTCAATCACTTAGTGAAGTTCTATGGCTGAGGGAGGATTAGAACCTGTGTCTCCTCATTGCTGGTCTAAGAACTTAACCACAAAAACTATTTCTTAGTTTTATAGCTTGCCTTGTGTCCAGGAGCTCAAAATGATGTACCCAACTTAACCCAATTTCACTGAGGATGAGATAAACGCTAGATGGCTTCCCTGTATCAGTCCAACTTTTTAAAACTACACTAATGTTTTTCAGCCTTGGCAATTTTAAGATAGGTGGACTTCACTACCCAGGATTCCCCAGCCAGCTGTGTTATCCCCATTTTGAAATGTTTGAGCAAAATAAGATTCAGTTCTGAACAGGAACATAATCAATGGATAAAAGCAAGAATGCTCTAGTGCACTGTTTCTCAACCTTGGCAACTTTAAGATAGGTGAAATTCAATTTCCAGAATTCACCAACCAGCATAGAATTCTGGGAGTTGAAGCCCGCCATGGTTGAGGAACACTGCACTACACCATATATAGAATGGTAGTTTAGGACACTGGAAAAAATGAATGAAACATTCCCTTTCTAATAGAAACACACGCACACCACCTGAAGAAACTGGCAAGGATAGGCCTAACAGATTTTGCATTCCACCACTGCAACTGCCTTGGCAACTTGGTTGCAAATGTCCAGCAATGAATTGTTGCATTGTGATTGTCTCTTTTGCTGTGGACCCAGAACTGCTGTATCTAATCTGACAAACACAGTGCTCCTTTTCAGCCTACAAGCTCACTTCTGCTTATTTATACCTCATTACACTCCATCAGAAAAGATAATCTGTCAAAAATGGAAAACAAACTAATTTAAATAAGCACCAGGGAAGGAAACATAATCTGATGTGGCCTCAGTAGAATGCCATGTTGGGTCAGGGCTTGAAATCCATTTGCAATCACAAGCAGGCAGCTTCAGGGAGAAAAATGCAGGATAACTAAACAATATACCTTAAGCAATGAACACACTGACCTGCATCCTACCTGAAATGTTGTCATTCCTTGATGGCATTCTTACACACCAATAACCAATGGCCACATAATCCTAAAATGCTCATCATTTACATCCTGGAATAGAATGTGATGGATCAAATACTCAACAGTGTAATAAGATCACCTCTAAAACAATGGTTTAACAAACATCAGGAGCTAGATTCACATAGCACATTAAGTAAAACCAAAACATGTGTAGCGGAGTTGGGGTGAGAATTAGGCCAGCTGAGAGGCTTTGCAGGAGCCCTGCCGAGAGAGAGGCTGGTTGGAGCTTTTTTCTTGAAGCAGGCCAGGCAGAGAGAGGGGGGGTGAGGAAAGGTGAAGTTTTATTGTTTCTTTCTCCTTCGTTGCAGGCAGGGCAGACAAAGAAAGGGAGAGAGGGTAGTTTGGGGAGTTTTAATTCCTTTTCCTCATTGGAGTAGGCAGAGGGAGAGTTAGGAAAGAGTTTGACATACCTCTTTTAGTGGGAGGTAAGGGGTTTTTTATAGGATCAGCTGGGGGAGATAAAAAGGGATTGCATGGAGTGAGGCCAGAGGGGGACAAGGAGAGTGGACTGACATTGACTCCCATTGTTCTAGGCAAGTTGTTGTCATCAAAGACTGATTAACATCATCCTGGGCAAGTTGTTGCCACCTGAGACTGGCTACCATTGTTTTAGGCAAGTTGCTGTCACCAGAGACTGGCAGCCATTATTTTAGGCAACTTGCTGTCACCAGAGACTAATTGCCATCATTCTAGGCAAGTTGCTGTCACCAGAGGCTGATTAACATCGTTCTGGGCAACTTGTTGTCATTAGAGACTAACTACCATTGTCTTAGGCAAAGTTGTTGTCATCAGAAGCTGACTGTCATCATTCTGAGCAGATTGCTGCTACTAGAGATGGACTATCATTTTCCCTATAAGTTCTTATTCCCTGAGATCAACCACCATCATCCCAAGTGAGTCACCATCGAGAGAGAGCGACCATCACCACCCCATGTGCTTTGCTGGCTGAGGAATTCTGGGAGTTGAAGTCCACAAGTCATAAAAGGGCCAAGTTTGAAGACCCCTGGCTTAACATGTTACATGACATACACACAATGAGACATCTTCTTATCTTCAGAATTTCTTGTGGATTGAGGTTCATGAAAGCTTTGATGGAGGTTTATTCTAATCCTGTTCTGGAAAAAAAATGTATCCGCTACACTAATTAAAATAGGGAGCCCTCATAGGGCTTTCTTATTAAAAGGAGGAAAACTACATAAAGATATTATGGCATGTGCTACAGCACATTGGATATTGATGTTTGAGGCAGATGACTGATATTGTCAAGAATTTATAGACTAAACAATATAATTTGCCCAAAAGAACCAAAGAGTAAAGAACAATACTCTATAGGCATCCTTGTTTTGATGGACATTTTATGTGGCTTCCAAATGGAAAAAGTTTTCCTTTACTACATTGCATAGAATAATTATTTATATTAATTGGATTTCTACTTGGTTTTTTTTCTGCACTCAGATTGATAACGAGAAAAGAATAGAATGCAAACCAAATTGACTATGTGACCTAATACAATGGTGGCAAATGTGACAATGCCAATAATTCATATTAAAATCATCATTAAATTAATTCAGAATTCATTAAATTAAATTAAATTCATTAAATTAATTTAATTCAGAAGTTTAAAAAGATGTATCTTGACACACTTCCTGAAAAAGAGAGTGGGAATCAGTTGCAAATTCTAATGGGTTATGTTGCAGAGTTCTTTCCTTCTTGCTTAATAAAAGAATTTCCAGAAAGTTTACAAAGTCCTCTCCTGCTTATCTTACAAACCAGGCAGTTTGTAACAAGATCACTAGTCCTCTAACAGACATATACTAAGACCAAACAACAGTTCTGTTCCACTACCAAAGACCATATCACTGGAATAAGCGTACACACAAATTCCTTAGCAATTGTTATCACAGTACTTGAGCTTTGTGGTCAGGTAACAAAGTCTGCTCTCTGACAGTTTACAGGGCACTTCTATGGTGGGACTGGAGTTTCACAGTTATCAGGGACTTGATCAGATGCTGAACAATCACAGTGGAATCCCATGAAACTCACCATTCAAAAGATATAGGATTGGTGATCTTCACACTGATTACTGTTCTGTATTAGAGGTGGAGACAACATCCAAATTAACACAAGTAGCACTTGGAATGGTGTTTATCATGTCAACAATCCTAAGGCAGTTTACCAGTGAAGTTGAAGTAGATTTTTGTTTGTTTGTTTTTCTGATTAAGAATAGAAACATACTACTGTTGCTTCCTCTCTGCTTGATGGCTGGGAAAAAGTTGTTGCTTTATCTCAGGGGTCTTCAAACTTGGCCCTTTTATGACTTCTGGACTTCAACTCCCAGAATTCCTCAGCCAGGCACACTGGCTGAGGAATTCTGGGAGTTGTAGTCCACAAGTCATAAAAGGGCCAAGTTTGAAGACCCCTGCTTTATCTGAATCAATGTCCCTTTCCTTGTTTCTGCTCTTTCATGGAAACACAGTTTTATCTCTGGTGGTCATGACTAGTTATATTCACACCACATGCTTAACCAACTCATTTATCTGAGTTGAAGCTGCAGTCACAATATCCCAAGCTTGGATGTTGCTAACACTAGTATGTTCAGTATATGGTGCAGAAAACCAATGCTTGGTTAGCTTACTGTTCTACACACACAAACCCAGAAAATGGTTTAATTCACTAACAAGTGTAAGAGATTATAAGAATGCCATTTTGTAGTTTTGTACATACACCTGTAAAAAAATGTGTTCAAAAATGCCTCTTTGACCTCAATCTAGTCAGCTGGGAAGTTATTTTGCAATCATCCCATGACAAAGAGTATCATGAACTTTCCTGGGGGAAAAACCTTCCGGATGTACCTCTCCCCACCCTCCACCCCAAATCTCAGCCATTTGCATTTTGTATATTCTGAGGTGACATGGGATATGGTTTTACTGGGATTGGGGAGTGGCAGTCATGCCCTTGTTAAACCTGGCAAACTGCCTCCCTTTCCCTCTCTTAATCTTTGGCACAGATGTTGTGTTTATGCTTTGATCCTAAAAAATGTTCCAGGCAAACCACAAGTAACTTGATGCCAACCTTTAATAAGACTGAAAGTTCTATCAGATCCCTTTTATATGTGTAGGAGGAATCAATGAAATCAGATCCCTCCCCATTTTGTTCCGCCGGACCACCATGTGAGATAGCAAAGCAACTATTTAGCAGCTGGCGGGTCTCTATTGTTATTTGCCAATATAAAGCTCTTTAGTCATTTTGACCTTAAAGGCAGCTGCACATTTCTACGGTCAACTCAGTAGAAGTCCTAACATGGTCACACAGCCTGGGTGCTGGCACAGTTACAGCGTTACCCCGACATAGAAAAAATCTCAGGACAAGAAGGACTATTACAGATTTCTCCAGTAGGAATAACTCAAGAACAAGCTTTTCCCAAGGTGGCACTTTCCAGATAAGTTGGGCTTCCAGTGTTGTCTGGAAAGCCATGCTTTCCCACAACACAAAGATGGCCACAGTCTTAAGCTGAAGCACTAGCTCAGATTTTATTCTGGGCACAAGGAAGTGATGCAATCAAAATTCTTAAGAGGAATTTTGGCTGCCACAGATGTGTACCCAATACTATTCTCAGACTTGAGATGCGGATGCCCAAAATTGAGATGTTGACTTGGAACCTGATAATTTGATACTGAATATAAAAAAAAATTCTTATTTTTTACTTTTTGTATTTACAGAGAAACATTTAACTGATTTAGTATGCAGTAAGATGGGCAACTAATAACTTTTACAAATAAATAAGTTTGCAGTAGTCTTATGAAATCCAAGTTAGATTTTTATGGCATTTTAGCCGAGTTCCTTCTTATTTTGGATTACAATAAAGCTACACATGTATTCAGAGGATAAAAGATGTGGAATATTAATAGGAGGTCAGTAGAATCCCATAAAACAGCAGAACCTGGATTCTAAGAGAACATGTTGACTAAATGTTTGACATTTCTCACTTTTCTTACATAGAAGGATTTCAGTATAACATCCTGCCATTGGCATTTTTGCTGACTAGATCATTAAAAAAAACCTTTTACTTGAATAGAATTGTCCATGCAGTTCAAGAAAAATGAGAAACAGCACTCACATACTATTGTACTGTAATATTTGTAAGTATCTAAAGAACTCATTTATTTCACTATCATGCAGCAACATCCTGGACAGACAGATCTTTAGTATACTGTACAAAGTTTCTACTCCATGCTTCCAATTTCAATATCATGAATATTGTGGTCAATTTTTCTGTGGCAGCAGTTAAGATTTGCCATCAAATACTGTACTCTTGATGACTATATATTTATTTGTTTTTTATTCTTTTATATCTTAATGTGTATGGATCATTGAGCACATTAATATTATATGTGCCATTTGCAAGGACCCACAATCACACAAACACATTTTACAATGGTTTTCCTGAAAACCAGCAGTTACTTCCGGTTTTCAGCAAAACCGCCCCCATAACCAGCAATGTTTCCACAAATGCCATGTTCGCTTAATGACCACTGTAAAAAGTTGTACAATTGGGTAGGTCATATGGCTCACCTGTTTTACAACCATCATGATTTGTGACTGTAGGAGCCCTGGTGGCACAGTGGTTAGAATGCAGTATTGCAGGCTAACTCTGCCCACAGCCTGGAGTTTGATCCTGACTGGCTCAAGGTTGACTCAGCCTTCCATCCTTCCATCCTTCCAAGGTCAGTACAATGAGGACAGAGAATGTTGGGGGCAATACGCTGACATTATAAAACATTACAGAGAATGCTATAAAGGACTATGAGGTAGTATATAAGTGCTGTTGGTATTGTAATGGGCAGGCCCCATTATGGTTGTATGTTGAGGATTACATGTAGGCATTCCAAAATAGTTGATCAACTTGCCATTTACCTTTTCCAAAATTCTGCTCCATTTATGATTTCACATGGACTCCCCTCCGCCCTGTGCGCGCCCACAGAGAGGGCCTCCTCAGGGTGCCTCCTGTCAGGGAATGTCGACTGGTGGCCCCCAGGGGGAGGGCCTTCTCTGTGGGTGCTCCGGCGTTATGGAACCAACTGCCGGTTGAGCTCCGGATGGCATCAGACCTCCGATCCTTCCGTCGCGGGTTGAAGACCCATTTATTTGAACTAGCGGGTCTGGCCTGATGGGGGTACTTGGGTTTTTTATAGGTTTGTTTTATTATTCTGGTTTTAACTTGGGCATTAATTTAATTATCTTTTAATGTTTGTACTGTTGTTTATATTTATGCCCTGTGAACCGCCCTGAGTCCCTTTGGGAGAAGGGCGGTATAAAAATCTCAATAAATCTTAAATCTTAAATTTGCTTAACTGTTCTACAAAAGGCTGCCTGAGCTACTCTAGAACTGCTGACTAGATGGCTGATTTAAATGAATCAGGTTCTACCTATTAGAACAAAGATCTGCTTACAATATTACAATTAAAATTGTAGCTAAACATTCAAAGTAATAACAGCAACTAGAAGTTTGCATACTACGGCAGTTTTTTGGGTGTTTTTTTTTAGAAAATAGAACCTCCATTACTGCATAAAAGTTAGTGTCAAAATATTTGAGTAGCAGGACAATCTGAGGACCCAGATTGTTGGGGGCAATTAAGCTGACTTTGTAATAATGCCGCTTGGGGGTGTGTGTGAAAGCCCTAATAAGCTGGCATATACATAGAATGAAGGCTACTGCTAAGTTTGTAAGCCGCCCTGAGTCTTCGGAGAAGGGCGGGATATAAATGGAATTAAAATAAATAAATAAATAAATAAAACATACTTGTGAAGCACAATGCTAGAATCCAGAGACTTGGCTGCTGTTTTTTCCGAATCTGACTCTATTTTTAACTGTGAAAAGGGGGGTTAATAAATACATAAATAAACGATGTGTGACTGGTTTAATTGCCTCTTTTTTTATTTTTTCTTTCTTTCTTTCATGGCTGTGTGATAATTATCAAGATGCTACAGACAACCAAGAATTAGCTTTTGGTCCTAACAAGCATCCTTCACTGAACTCAAGGAAGTCTTGAGGGAACAAAGCCAAAATCCAATCTGTTCCCATAGCGGAAGACGATAGTAACTTTTAGAAAACTAAAAGTGAAGGCAACAAGGCAAGAGATAAGAGCTGGTTCGGCTGGCAATGGTGTAACGGCAGCTGCTCTCCCTTAAATTGCAGTTTTAATCCTTTACAAATCGCTGCATTTGCTCTGCTCTCAAAGGCAGATGGACTCCATCCTGCTAATCTTTGGTTCAGCTTACGCCTCCCCTTTAGAGTTTTGTTACAGCAGAAAGAAAAATGTGAGTATTGGAACATGCATCCAGTGCAAATCTCAACAATCTCGGAAGCTACATGTCTGCATAAACACGAATTGAAGAGTTCCTTTTCCCTTATAAATACCAGGCATTTGAGTAACACCTTTGCAGTGTGCTGCTCCCTTTTCAGCCACTATGCAAGAAACAGCTTCATGTGAAGGAGCCAGGGTCTTGCCAAAGCAATTTTTTCTCTCTAAATCCTGAATAATAAGGCACTTTTTCAAAAGGCAACTGGATTTTTCTTTGTTTTTCCTTGAAGATGTTTCGCTTCTCATCCAAGAAGCTTCTTCAATTTTTCAGAACTGAAGAAGCCTCTTGGATGAGAAGCAAAACGTCTTCAAGAGAAAAAAACCAAGAAAGTCCAGTTGCCTTTTGAAAAAGCACCTTTGGGACAACCATGACCTGGATGACTGAGAATCTCCATAGACACCTGTATAATAAAGTTCCTATGTGGCACGTGATGGATAGGGGAACAGAATTATATTCTGATATCTCTTGATTGTCCATCTTGATTGACAAAGCGTTGTTTAATTGCAATCCTGACTCTGAACCACCATATATGAAGAAAGCATCCCCAACCACCTATTCAATTGGAGGATATCTTTATGAGTAGTCTTTTTCACTCGTAACACAACTTTGGTCAAGAGTTCTGTTTCTTCCTGACCATGGCATAAGCTATTGTCCTGTCCTATTTGGACTGCCAAAACACACAGAGGACAAAGTGTGATGAGGATCAGCACATGGGTGTGGATACACGTGGGCAAAATCAGTCCATCCTTTCATACTCTTATGCTTTCTTGTTAAGACAGAAGGTTGCAGCTGTCATAGGGGAAATGATGAGGGAACCCAGAAAGATAATTCATCCTAGTCAAGGGTGAATACAGGTCAAGGAAAGAATCTTAATGCAGAGCATCAATTGATGGCCAAATGCTTGGCCTGCAGTTCAATTAAATATTGATCTAACACACTGACCTTTCACATTCCGCTCTCTTCCCATCTCGGATGAAGGCAGATGATCCTCAGGTCTTAGCAAGGAGGCTTCATACAAACAGATCAGGGCTTAACGAAAGCTGTAGCTTTGATTAGCCCAGAGATGTGTGGCATGAGCAGCCCTCTCAATTCTCTCCCTAGAGAAAAAATCATTTTGTTTGTTCAGAATATTGGAAGTTTCAAACAAAGGAGGTTGTGGTTTCCACAACAGATGTCTCCCAATTTGGGTGGGCTAGACCACCTATTTGGACATTGAAAAGAATAACTGTCACCATGGCAGGATCACTCACAAAATACCAATTTATCAGAAGGGAGTATGGTAAGGTTGTGCCAATCATTTGTGTGTGTGTGTGTGTGTGTGAGAGAGAGAGAGAGAGAGAGAGAGAGAGAGAGAGAGAGAGAGCGCAAAACCAATTTTCTGATTCTATAGGTTTTCAAGTGGTGAACAGAGTTAAACCACAGGGTGTCTTTTGGGATGTGAGCTTCTCTAATTATGTTGGTACTATTAATAAATGTTAAAAGTTACCAAGAGTGTTTGCAAGAGGTATATGTCAAAAATGTCAAGATAGAGGCTCTGATTGCATGATCAAAACCTCTCCCCTTTTTTAACGTGTAAAAATCAGTGGGGCTGCGACTGCATGGATGTGATTACTTTTTGATGCCACACAGATGTTCCTAAAAGCCACATCTGGAGGATGCCAGGTTGCCTACTCAAGATGGATCGGACCCCTGGGCCTTTCTCTAACATTTGGCAATCTAACCCACAGGGGTTTTGAAAGCATTTCAAAACTCAGCAAAACTTGTTTAACCCTGAGGTCATTATGATTAAAAACAAAAAAAGCTTGAACTTATGATACCACTTTCAGTTCCTGAAAAACCTCTTGTCTCTGTTTTGGGAGAGCCTGCTGCTGGGAATAGACTAAAAAAAGCTAGTTGCTTTCCTGTCTCCCTGACTGAGTGTTGTTTCACTCAGCTGGAGGTAAAGGTAATATTTCCTGGAAAAATGTTTCCGTCATTTGGAATGTAATTAATAGATTGATTTGATATCCTGCGTTTGCAAATAAATAGAGCAGCTTTCAACCAGTGTGTGTGTGTGTGTGTCTGTGTGTCTGTGTGTGTTTGTGTGTGTGTGTATATAAATTGGGATGTATGTATGTATGTATGTATATATATATATATATATATATATATATATATATATATATATATATATATATATATATATATATATATATATATATATATATATATATATATATATATATATATATATATATATATATATATATATATATATATATATATATTGGGATTGCTAACAAAGAATTAAAGGGAGACTGATACAGGCAAAAGATTTCTTCTTCCCATATTTGGGTCGACAGGGTGCATCAAAAAAATACTCAAGATATAGATATATATATACAAATAGTACAAACATACACAAAAAGGGAAGGTTATATAAAAACGTGAAGGCAATGTAAGACAACTGAGGAACAATATAAAGCTTGTTCACTGAAGCCTGGCACTCCACAAGCAATTCCATCAACAGGCACATTGACCTACCACTAGCCTATAAACCCCTCAGAATCCAGATCAACTGCACAGCCAAACAGCACCAACCCTCAGCCAACCCACACAAGCCCCCCCCAACCAGCACTTCACCTCCCAATGACCCTGGCTTGATGTAATCTCCCCATTACAAGTCCCATCACAAGACTGTCACTGATGACTCACACCTAACCCATCACAAGACCCTCACTTGACACACCCACACCTGAAGGCCTTATAAACAGAAGAACACTGACACTGACATACCTTAAACTCCGCTGAAGATGTTACCTAGCCTGGTAATGAAATGTTTGGAAAGCAATCCACAAGCTTGGAGAACAAACTTTCAACCTCATTCTATGCCCGAGCTACAGATATTTGCCACTATTGCAAACAATATAAAGCTCCCAGAGAACAGAGGACCACCTGTTGATCACTCCTTTTAAAACTAAATTTCCAGGGCACTCTGATAATTTTTATTTGCAATATTTGTTAGACACCCAGGTCAAATCTATTTCTTTTAAAGGTTGCAAAATTCTGCTGCCTTATGTATAAGCTTTGCCCACAAACAGTTGCAAACAGTCTTTGATATTAGGGATTAACTTTGCTTTATTTTATTGAATATATTTTTACTGGTCAATAACCCAACTAAAGTTTCTACCATCAAGCAAAGGACAAAAGGGAGGGTCTCCACTCAGTCACTCAGTTCATCTCCCTTTTGGAATATTACAATGTGCTCTACCTGGGGCTACCCTTGAAAAGTATGTGAAAGCTTCAGCTGTACAAAATGGGGCCACATGGGCAAATTTAGGCATCCAAAGAAAAATGCACGTAACACCTCTGCTCTGCTAGCTGCATTGGGTGACAAATCAGGGTATTGGTTTTGACCTATAAAGCCCCACATGACACAAGGCCAGTCTACCTATGGAACCATCTTCATATTAGCTGATCCCACTTGTTCAGGTAGGGAAGGTATGATTTAGACCCCGTCAGTTAAAGAACTCCAACTAGTGAGGTCTAAGAAGGGAGCCTTTTCTGCTGAGCAATATTCTCCTGTGGGAAGTGAGGCAGAACCCCAGTCTCCTGGCCTTCTGGAAAGGAATTACTACGTGGCTGTGTGACCTGGCATGGGGAGCCCAGAGGAGCGTGCAGCCATGGGGCTCTTTAATCCCCTGAAAGACCTTCCTTCACCTCATAACTAATTTTAATAGTGGTTAATTACTCTTGCCACCTTCTAAATTTTTCTTCAATATATGCTATCTTATATTTTAAAATTTTATAGTACACCATCTGTAATGTATTGGGCTTGTTTGTTAACACCACGTGGTAACAGCTGGTAGGCTGCTGGAGCAGGGAGCTAGGTAATGGCTTCCAGCATCTCAGACAGCCCATCTCCAGCGCTGCCATTGGTTGCCCCTAGGCGGCAATAGGTTGCTTCAAACCTATTGGCCGCCGCCTAGGGGCCAGAGGATAAATTGCTGCATCTGCAGCCCTGTTCTCTAGTTCAGATCCTGCAAGCAATAAACCATGATCTTTGCTGAACTCACTTGCCTCTTCATTCCTGCACAATGAACCCAGTACACAACACTGGTGACGAAGGTGGGATCCTGCTTCTCCGTTGAAGCTGAAAGTCACTAGGGGAGAGGCAGCGTTCGCCTGGCGGGAAAAGCAAATTCCCCCCCTACGGTCGGCTAGCTAAGCCACGCTAGCGACCACGCGCTCAGAGGACCAATCCCTGGGCAAAGGAGAGGCAGGATTTGAAGACGCTGAGATCCAGCAGCAAAGACCAGCAGAATGCCCAAGGTCAGAAGCCTGTGAGTATTCGACATCAAGCAACTAGAAGGATGGCCATCATACCTGTCCCAGGTCAAGAACTACCTTTGGGCGAACCAGGTCACAGAGGATGGACTGAAGGCCGCCACACTGCTCTGTGTGTGCAGCCCAGTGACATTCGATCTGGCCGAAAACCTGTTTGTGCCCACACCATTGGAATCCGTCTCCTACGCTGAACTGAAGAAGTTCGGAGAACATTTCCAACCAAAGATGTCGGTGATTGCATGGTGCTACACCTTCGAACAACAAATACAGCAGCCGAGAGATACTGCATCCGAGTACATTGCGGCCTTGAGGCAGGCTGCATGCCTCTGTCAATTTTCAGACATCGAACAGCAACTTCGAGACCAGCTCATCTGCGGCCTCCAGAACCGAGACCTGCAGCAGAGACTTTTTTCCAGAGAGGTCCTGTCGTTCGCAGATGCCCAGAATGAAGTCATGGCAGACGAAGCTGTCAGTGGAGCCATCTGAACGATCCAGCCCACCAAAATGACGCAACACGAAGAAGCCATCCACCATGAGGATGCAGAACTCACCAAGGACTCAGAAGAAGATGCCAAAGTCGACAAGTTGCATAGAAAACCCGACCAGCAGCTCTGCAGCAGCAAGCAGCAAGAGACTACTCACAAGGCAGATCTCTTGCCTAGATGTCCAGGTTGTGGCGGCCGCCACCAATGCTCGAACTGCAGGTTCCGGACAGCCATGTGCCAGGCCTGTAGAAAAACCGGCCACATCGCATCAGTTTGCAGAGGTCGCCAGAGGGACCGGCCATCAAATCGCCAGTTCGAAGGTCTGACCAGGAGAGATACCGGTGCCCTGGGGCTGTTCAGCATGGGGTTTTGCTCAAGCTGTAAAAGTGTCTGCCGTACCGGGGCCCGACGCCCCCTTAAACCCAAGTATAGACTTCAGGTGGAGCTGCAAGGGGTCCCCTGTAAGATGGAGCTGGACACAGGCTCCACCATTTACATTGTTTCTCTGGACACATTTTTTTAAAAATCCCATTTATATCCTGCCCTTCTCCGAAGACTCAGGGCGGCTTACAATTTTAAGCACAAACCAATGTGCTTAGCAATAGCCTTCATTCTATGTATATGCCTGCTTATTAGGGCTTTCGCCCCCCCCCCAAGCAGCATTATTACAAAGTCAGCTTATTGCCCCCAACAATCTGGGTCCTCAGTTGGCCACACTTCTAAACTGATTTAAATTTCTATTGTAGATTTGCCATGGCAGTTTGTTATCCTGCAAGACATTGAAGAGGGAGGTGTATGGAATCCATGATCCTTTTTGATTTATAGATTATTGATCTCTATCCTTATTAGTAAAGATTTTAAGTAAAGAAATGGGCCATGCAGACCGCCTGAGTAGGCTTCCACTGCCACAAATTGAACCAGATCCAGCCCCAGCAGCCTGCATATTGTCCATTCAGGACTTGCCAAAGTTTCCCCTCCACGCTGGGGACATAGCTGTAGAAACAGCAGCTGATAAGACACTAAGTAGAGTGCTTTCTTGGGTGCACACAGGGTGTCTGGATAAAAGCCCAGGCCCTGAATTTCAGAGTTATTTTACTAGAAGACACAAGCTATCAGCTCACATGGGTTGCATCCTATGGGGGAACAGGGTCATAGTCCCCACCTCTCTAAGAGACAGCGTCTTACAATCACTGCATGAAGGTCATCCAGTATTGTCCATATGAAAGCTTTAGCTAGAAGCTACTTATGGTGGCCAGGTTTAGACAAGGCCATTGAAGCCCAGGTGCATGGATGTTACACATGACAACAATGAAGGCCTGAAATGCCGCACGCTCCAGTTCACAGGTGGGAGGAGACTCACACTCCCTGGTCTAGAATTCACATAGACTTCGCTGGGCCCTTTCAGGGACAGCTCTTCCTTATAGTGGTCGACAGCCACTCTAAATGGCTTGAAGTAATTCCAGTCTCTAACATGACTACTGCTAGGACCATCCAGGTGCTTAGGAAACTCTTTGCCACACATGGGTTGCCAGACGCCATAGTATCTGACAATGCAGCCCAATTTACAGCAGCAGAATTTCAGGCATTCCTGAGAGCAAACCTCATCAGGCACGCAACGTCGGCCCCATTTCACCCTTCTTCTAATGGTCAAGCTGAACGCATGGTCCAGACCACAAAAGAGTCACTGAAGCGTATAGTGACTGGGGACTGGCATCACAGATTGGCAGATTTTTTACTTTGCCAGCATTCCACGCCCTGCATGGCTACAGGGAAAAGCCCAGCAGAGCTGCACTGGGGGAGACGACTGACCACAAAACTGGACAGGTTGCATCCAGATAGGGTGGCAGTGGAAGCTTCGTGCCCAAAACCCCCGAGGGGGCTGCAAGTGGGCGATGGGGTGTGGGCCAGGAACTATGGGCATGGGAATTTGTGGGTGCCTGGAAAAATTACTAAAATGTCAGGCCCCCTCTCTTATGAAGTGGGGCTGAAGGGTGGGCAAGTTGTCCGGCGCCACATCGATCAGCTTAGGAAGCGTTTCCCAGAATGGCCACAAAGCAAGGACTTCATCACAAGTCCTTACCAAGGTCCACAAACCGGCAGCCAAGCCAGCCCATGCATAGACTCTGAAGGCTCACACAGCCCGAGCAACGAGGAGTTGGCTGTACAGGAGGGGAGCCCGGAAGTGCAACATGGGTCCCCTGATGGAGAAAGCCAACCTGATGGCTACAGCCACTGTGCTAACTCTGCTGAACAAACTGACTCTGGGGTGGGCCAACCTGGAAAGGCCAGCCAGAGAGCACCGAGCCACTCTGAATCACTTGAACTAAGAGACACTGGTCTACCCAGCCCGGCAGGCAAGCTGGTAGGCCAGGACGTGCCTGGGTCCCCCAGGCATTCCACAAGGCCACGCAAACCTCCTGCTTATCTGCAAGATTTTGTTCTGAAATAATAAAGCTATACTGTTGTATGTACCCTTGTATTTAATGCTGACCTACACGATTTTAATGGACAATGGAGCTATAATGTTGTAAGTTCTTATTTGTGCTGCTAAGTGGAACCTATTCACACGACTGTTAAGTCCTTGTAAAGCGTATTGCTGTAATTACTTTCTATGGTTGCTATAATGTTGTTTGTTCTAAGGGGGGAGGGGTGTAATGTATTGGGCTTGCTTGTTAACACCACGTGGTAACGGCTGGTAGGCTGCTGTAGCAGGGAGCTAGCTAACGGCTCCCACCATCTCAGACAGCCCGTCTCCAGCATTGCCATTGCTTCAAACCTATTGGCCACCGCCTAGGGGCCAGGGTATAAATTGCTGCATTTGCAGCCCTGTTCTTTAGTTCAGATCCTGCAAGCAATAAACCATGATCTTTGCTGAACTCACTCGCCTCGTCTTCATTCCTGCTCAACGAACCCAGTACACAACACCACCCTCTTTGTGAAAACAAACATCAGAGTAAGAATGCAGGAAGAAAACACTGAAATTCTAAAGCATGAAAACGATTGTTTTGAGAGCCTCCTTGCAGAGTGGAATGGGTGGTATGTAAATTGAATAAACTGTTGAGAAAGTTTTAGATCACACTGTAAGCACCTGTGGAATCTCTCTACGGAGGGCATTCAACAGGTAAGGAAATGCTACTTAGAGATATTCCCAAAGCTCAAAAAAGTGGCAGTCACAATTAAGTTTCATCACAAAAATCCTTGTGGCTGCCATCATTTTTTTTTATTGAAAAGTTTTACAATACATTTTTTAAAAAGACAAAACCCCTCCCAACCCCCTCCCCTCTCCCCAACCCTCCCCAACACCTCCCTCCCCTCCCCCTCCCCCCCCCCGACTTCCCAGAGCTCAATACAGGGTATAAATATACAAACAATCATAGTCTACCTTATGTAAACAACAATAAAATATTAAATCTATCGCACTTTAACTCTTATAAAATAACTACAAGCAATTTAAATATCACATCAATACTTATTCAAATGCTAGATGAAACTTTTTAGTCCCATATTTATTCTGGATATAATCAATCCATCTTCTCCACTCCACAATATATCTCTGTTGCGACTGATCTTTCAAGTACACTGAAATCTTTGCCATTTACGCCAGATTGGAGACTTTTAAAGTCCATTCTTCTATAGTCGGCAGTTCTTCCTTCTTCCAATATTGCGCTACTAAAAGTCTCGCTGCCGTACTTAAGTTCAACATCAGCTTAGTGTCCACAATGGTAGTATCTGTGATAATGCCCAGTTGCGGACAAAACTTTATCCTTTTCTTGAATATCTTTTGCATGTTCCACCAAATTTTAATCCAAAAAGCTTTAACCTTTTTACAGGTCCACCATATATGAAAATACGTTGCATCTTCACCGCCACACCTCCAACATTTGGGCTGGCAGTTCAGATACATACTTGGTAATTTTTTAGGATCTAAGTGCCACCTATAAAACATTTTATAAAAGTTCTCTCTTAAGTTTTGAGCCTGCGTAAATTTTACATTTCTCACCCAAATCTTTTCCCAAGTATCCATTGTAATGACTTCTTGAAAATTCTGAGCCCACTTTATCATACAGTGTTTAACAAGTTCTGTCTCTGAATCAATTTCTATCAATGCAAGATATATCCTTTTAATATGTGCTTGACCTTGATCTCTAATTTGCTTTACCAGATTTTCATCAATCATTGAAAAACCAATTTTCTGGTCTTCCTTCCACCTGGCCTGTAATTGCCAGGTGGCTGCCATCATTTTTGTCTTGCTTGCAGATACCCTTGGTATCACACCCTGGCAGTTGTCTGCCATGTCTTATTGGGCAACAGTGCCAGAACAGAGGTCTTAAGTTGAGATTTTGGGGGTTTAATGGAAACATATGGGAGGGGACATTTTTCCAAGCAAATGGCACAAGCATTTGGGGCTTTATACATTAATATGAGCACCCATGAATGAATGACTCTGGAAATGGACCCGAGCCCATACAGATGGCTAAAGTAGCAAAGGGCAATTATACCCACAGTTCTCAGTTTAACTGCTCTGCGTTGAAACTAAATGAAATGTACAGGCTATTTTCAAAAGCAGACCTAAATGTTACACCTTGCATTGTTCCAAAACGGTCAGATGGAAGAAATAAAATATCATATGTTGGTAAATCATATTGTATCCTAATAAAGACAACAAACGATCTCAAAAATATTTTCAGTGGGTCATTAGCTGGAAATTTGTAGCCCTGCACAACTGCAGGACACAGTTTTGAGGAAGACAGCATTACCCTATTTGTTCCAATTACCCCAATTTCATAGGCTGTTTTCAGCTGTTCTTCTCATGTAGAACATTCAAAGGAATGTGTTTTTAAGGAAGTCAGGGAGAACAATCCCAGGGGCCACCCAGGCACCAAGAAAATCGGGTTCTTTTCACAGTTTAGTTGCAACAATGGATTGTGGTTTGGACAGTCCCAGGCCTGGAGTCGATCTTTTGTTTTGTGGGTTTTGTCAGCAGAATATTTGAGCCTTGGGTGCCTGCTGATTTAATGTTTCTCACTTTATGTCCTTTTTTAGTTTTGTTCGCTACTCAGAGTCTATTGGACTCAATAAATAAATCAATAAGGCCAGTTTGAGCTATGATTCTGAAGCAACATTATTCATATATAAGCAATCCTTGACATACAACCATAGTGGAGTCTGCCCATTCGGTCAGATGTCAAAACAATTGAAAAGCAGGTGAACTAGTTATTACATACAGGTAGTCCTCGACTTAAGACCACAATTGAGCCTGAAATTTCTGTTGCTAAATGAGATATTTGTTAAGTGAGTTTTGCCCCATTTTACGACCTTTCTTGCCACAGTTCTTAAGTGAATCACTGCAGCTGTTAAGTTAGCAACACAGCTGAGTGAATCTGACTTCCTCATTAACTTTTCTTGTGAGAAGTTTTCAAAAGATGATCACATGACCCTGGGACACCGCAACCATCATAAATATGAGCCAGTTGCCGAGCGTCTGAATTTTGATCACATGACCCTGGGGATACTGCAACGGTTGTAAATGTGAAAAACAGTCATAAGTCAATTTTTCAGTGCCATTGTAGCTTTGAATGGTCACTAAAGGAATAATTGTAAGTCAAGGACTACCTGTGTTTGAAATAGGATTTTTTTAAAAAACCCTGATGTTAGGGCAGAATACAGATCATGCCACAAAGTTCCACGAACTATATATCCAAATGTCATTTGAGGAAATTCTCCCCAGAATGTCAAGATGGAAGTCACAATAGTGCTATTAAATTTTCACCTGTTTTTTTTTATAGGTAATGCCCCATTATGGCCCGCATTTTAATTTTTTGGACCATATTCTGCAGATACCGCTTGTTTGCCATCAAATCATGGACAGAAGCTAAATCAAAGCCAGAGGAAGGAGAAACAGCGCCATGGGAGTGGGGAACAACTCAGGAAAAGAAACCTGACACAAAAGTACCACAACATCATTTGTAGTTTTGTCACTCCGCTGCCTAATGCCATAAAGCCTTTCACACTCCGTTCTGTGACAGGAAATGATAAATGATCCTAGTCAAAAGCTCAGGGTCAGGTTTTAAATCTCTTCACCACCCACACACACACACCCGCCCACCTGCACACACACACACACCCACACACACCACTGCACTTTCTTATCTCTCTAAATTAGTTCTAGATTCTCTGTTAAGATAAATCAAATGACACACTTGTTCCAACTGGAAAAAATGAATTTACCCCATAATTTGGAGTGGGAGAGGAAACAGAAAGAAACACAAAGAAACAAACAAACGCACAGTGGTCACACAATATGCTTAACTAGAAAAATTAAAAACCTATTGGCCACATTCACATAACATGGTACTGTTGGCTAGTTTTAGTTTCTGGGTCTTACTGTTTTGTGAAAATCATCCCATTTTGTTAGCACCATTAAATTTATTAGGTAAGAAGGTTCAGCATATCATGCGAATGCAGATAATGTGTAGGGGAGACGGAGAGAAGAAGAGGGACATGGCTATTAGCAGAGTCAAGTCAATGAGATGCTCAAAGTCAAAGTCTGAATTTGCGATCAATGACCAGCAAACAAAAAAAATCAACAAAAAAACCCAACATGCACACAATGAGATGCTCTGAAGAATCAATAATCATGTTGCTCTCAACCAGTTTGATAAAAAAAAAATCCATGTCTACATATCTATAGCTGTAAGTGATATTTCTGGGAAAGGAGATATTTCAAAGCCAGTCAAACTTCATTTAAAAAATGGGGATGACAACACAATTCTCCTAACGAGACTTCGGAATCAAAAATTTGACTGCTATGAAATTGTGGCTGCCCACAAGAGATGAGATTTCTTCCAGATGGAGTCAAAATCTACTCCAAACAAGGACCTTTGCATGTCGGTGTCCCTGTCCTTTTCACTTCCCCCCAGAACTACCCTGAAAACACACCAGCTTCCTTTAACTAGCAGAATTGAAAGAGGAATGAAACAGGCAAGGAAGAGAGAGAGAGAAATCCCCACCTGTCTGTTTTCTGATCATCCGGGGTCAGAATAATCAGAGTGACAATGTTCCACTGCCAGGGAGCTGGAGGCAGAGGAAGATCATCTCCCAAGGGGCCCCAGTTCACAGAGTCCCTGTACATTACAGAGTCCTCAACTTACAACAGTTTGTTTAGTGACCATTTTGTTGTGATTCAGGGTCAGCCTGTGGGTTCGGCAGTTGGGTCGGACAATTCAGAGGAGGAGGAGGGGGGTGTTGGAGAGCTTGATGAGGATAGCCTTGAGGCTCCGCAGAGCCCTCAGCCAGGCCCCTCACACCTGGTCACGACGCAGACCCAGCTGTGTGAGCCTGACAGCATGGATGAAGATGACCCACAGCTGGCCCTGTTTAAGGACGCCCGACGCAGGAGGCAGTCAAGCAGGAGTAAACAGAGGAAGGCAATGGGGCACCTCGGAAGGAGGCAGAGAGAAGCCACGCCTTGAACTGTTTAAAAGGGGAATGTGTGGGAGGGCTGGTTTGCTGAAGGCAACCATTTGAATAGCTCCTGTTTCATGGTTCGTGTTTTGTTTTGCCCTGCTTGCTTTTGTGTCCATAAATTTGGCAGGCTTAGTTCCAGCCTCTTGCCTTCTTGTAAAGGGGTTGTCCCTGCCTTTTCTGCAGGGCTGGTAGTAGGCTGGTACAGAAGACATTTGAAGTTACAACGGCAATGAAAAAAGGTGACTTGTGACTGTTTTCACACTTATGACCATTATAGCATCCCCATGGTCACGTGATCAAAATTCAGACGCTTGGCAATTGACTCATATTTAGGACGATTGCAGCATCCTTGGGTCATGTGATCCACCTGTTCTATGGTGCTCTGCTTAAAACCAGGGGCCTAACCATCCTTCTCTCTTAGTCTTTAATCCTTCCATTCTTGGAATATTTGTTCTGCTTTATGTCCAACATAAAGCAAAGCTGGACTGGGATAATTATTTTAATATGCTTCTTAATCCAGCCTTTCTGCAGCCTCTCTTGATCTGCAATAATTCTTTAAAACTCTCTGACTTTAAATAACCAAGGGTCCTGCTTGCTCTAAAGGCTGTTCTGAATTTGCTTTTGGAGAAAAGGCTGGGAAATCCTTATTGAAATTTTAAGGGGGGTTGTTGGAGATTTTAAAAAATCACCAATGAGAGGGAGGAATTCGTTCTCTCTAGTGCACATCCAAATACAATTTACTCCAGCAATGGATCTTCCAAATCTGGTGTGAGTGATAGACTATTTCCTGGGCTGGTCCTGCTTTTAGGAAGGAGAAGGTAGAATAGAATAGAATAGAATAGAATAGAATAGAATAGAATAGAATAGAATAGAATAGAATAGAATAGAATAGAATAGAATAGAATAGAATAGAATAGAATAGAATAGAATAGAATAATAAAATTGGAAGGGACCTTGGAGGTCATCTATTCTAGTCCAACCCCCTGCTCAGACAGGAAACCCTATACCATTTCAGAAAAATGGCTGTCCACTCTCTTCTTAAAAACTTCCAGTGTTGGAGCATCCACAAGTTCTGGAGGCAGGTTGTTCCACTGATTAATTGTTCTAACTGTCAGAAAATTTCTCCTTAGTTCTAGGTTGCTTCTCTCCTTGATTAGTTTCCATGCATTGCTTCTTGTCCTGCCTTCAGGCGCTTTGGAGAATATGTTGACCCATTCTTATTTGTGGCAACCCCTGAGATATTGGAACACTGCTATCATGTCCCTCATCCTTCTCTTCATTAAATTAGACATACCCAATTCCAGCAACCATTCCTTATACAGTATGTTTTAGCCTCCAATCCCCTGATCATCTTTGTTGCTCCTCTCTGCACTCTTTCTTCAATGTCAACATCTTTTTTACATTGTGGTGACCAAAACTGGATGCAGTATTCCAAGTGTGGCCTTACCAAGGCATTGTAAAGTGGTATTAACACTTCACAGGTGTGCTGTGTAGCTTGCCCTAACAACCTTAAGACAAATTCAGCCACTAGTAGTGCTACGCATTGTACATGTATGCAATATGTATGCTATCCATTATACATGTATGCAAGTTTATACTTTTGCTATACTTTTTTTCTGCTAGGGTTGCATTTAGCCATTGCGTGGCATACCAAGAGGAGCTCTCTAAACACAGGAGACCAATCTGGCAAGACCAATAAGTAGACAAGACTAGAATGAAAGGCACATTTGATTTAACTGAGATGTAAATGAATGAAGATGAAATAAATGAATTCAGTATGATTAATATAATGTTCCCCTTTTGTACATTAACCATTCCTATTTGAGAGCAATTTTGGTCAAAATAGCAATAGCAATAGCATTTAGGCTTATATACTTCCCTATTGCACTTTACAGCACTCTCTGGATGGTTTACAAGATAGAAGCATTATTTGCATATTGCCCCCAAAATCTAGAACTTATTTCACTGACTTTGGAAGGATAGTTCTAGCAAACTAGAACTTATTTCACTGACTTTGGAAGGATGGAAGGCTGAGTCAACCTTGAGTCCCATCAGGATCCAACTCCAGGCTATGGACAGAATTTGCCTGCACTTTGAGGGCTCTCTCAAAACGTCAAGATGGCATCCAGAACAGTGTAATCCAAAAGAGCAGGAATTTGATCACACAATTATGGCTGCCATGTTGACTTTTTTGCCCTTCCAAATGTCCAGGAAGCTTTCAGCAGCTCTCAGATTGGGTACCCCATGATAGTGCATTATTGAACAAATTAGGATGAAGAATGATTCTTCTGAGTCTTTCAACCTCATTCTGTTGTCTAATAAAATTGATACCTATGGTATAGAGCACTGTTTCCCAACCTTGTCAACTTTAAGATGGGCAGACCTCAACCCATGGCTGGGTTAGAAGAATTTATGGCTTCCTGGGGAATTCTGGGAATAGATGTACACTCATATTAAAGTTGACAACTTTCAAATTAGGGGACTGAAGGCTAAAATATATGAAGAACGGTTGCAGGAATTGGGTATGTCTAGTTTAATAAAAAGAAGGATTAGGGATGACATGATAACAGTGTTCCAATAACTCAGGGGCTGCCACAAAGAAGAGGGGGTCAAGCTATTCTCCAAAGCACCCGAAGGCAGGACAAGAAGCAATGGATGGAAACTAGCCAAGGACAGAAGCAAACTAGAACTAAGGAGACATTCCTGACAGTTAGAACAATTAATCAGTGGAACAACCTGCCTCCAGAACTTGTGGATGCTCCAACACTAGAAGTTTTTAAAAAGAGAATGGACAGCCATTTTTCTGAAATGGTATAGGGTTTCCTACCTGAGCATCGGTTTGGATTGAAGGGCCTCCCTTCCACATATGTTATTCTGTTATTCGTACAAGTTTGAGAAACACTAGTATAGAGGATAAGGGAAGTGATCTTGATAGAAATATGAAAGAATTGTTGCCAAAGCAAAGAGGTCCAAAATATTTTATAGGTCCTGAGAAATAAAATAATATTCAGAAGCAGCTTGGGCAGACACCTCCCTAATCCACTTGAGTATAAGAAGGAGGGTGAGGTCTCGGCAATCAAACTTGCAAAATTCTGTTATTATAGCCAAGCTCAATAAAGTGTAGCTCTAGTCGTCCTGTGAAATTGAATTTCTGCTCTTGTCTACTGAACAGGGCTGACATGTATAGATCAGGCCATCTATTCTGTTAAAAGGAATGGTCATACTAATAATTGCTTTGTCCAAACTAATCAATGGGATCCTCATTTCTCATTTTGAAACCATTTGCTACCTGTCCAAAACTCTGAACTTTGCTCCAAAATTGGGTAGCAAAACAACCAAATTTTTAACTGCACAAATGTTGTGCTAAAAAAAAAATCACATTGGAAATAGAAATAAGAAGTCTCTGGTAAGTAGATTTCCCATTTCTATCCATAAACATCACTAAACAGCCTAAAATTAGACAATTGTACTTCAAGGTACTTTCTCACCAACTTTAAGCTCATTTGATTGCTGTTTGGGTGATTGCTGAGGGCTTTTTTTAGGATGGATGTCGTCTCTGGCCCTCCAAAGAAAAGGGAGAAAATTCTGGTATGAGAAAATTGTTAGCCCTGTCTAGATTTATAGACTACATGCATTTATATTTCTGGAAAGAGAGGATCCGATAAAGAATTATATATAAGGAAGAACTGACTCCAGCTCAATAGCTGGATCTCTGCCAAGGACTTAGATAAGAACTGGGAGGACAAGCATGGGTCTCTGGGCATCCATAGGCTCCTGTGGAAAAAGAAGCATCACATTTTTGTGTATCCCCTTTTTGACAGGCACATGACTTGGGACTTTCAGCATGATACAGCAATGCTGCTTCCATCAGTCTGACTCTTTTGATGCCTCCTGCTGACATCACTGTCTGGGTCTCACACATGGAAGGCACTTCATAGAATCAAAGTTAGGAGAGGGTTTTTAGCCTACAAGGTCCAGCTCAGTACAGGACTCCACACTAAAGCATCCTTGACAGATCCCTATCCAACCTCTGCTTCAAGGTATCCAAATGAAGGAAAGCCTACATTTTGACATCCAGTTTGGTCTAGAGGTTAAGACCCCAGGTTAGAAAGCGAGAGTTCTAGCCGTGCCTAATGAGAGCCAGCTGAATGACCTTGGGCCAGTCACTGTCTCTCAGCCCAATTCACTTCATAGGGTTATTATTGTGGGGAAAGTAGCGAGATGTGTTGGATATGTTGGCCATCTTGAGTTATTTGTAAAAAATAATAAAGGCAGATATAAATAATTTTTCCCAGGATAACTGATTTCACATTTAAATACTCTCACTTAGACAGTTTTTCCTACTATTCAACAAGAAACAGCTTTCTTGTAAACAAAATAATTTATTCCATGTCCTCCAGAAGGACAGAAGGCCTTCTTTCTTTGTGATACTCTTCAGGTCCTCCTTCAATTATCTCCCTGAGGCTGAACCTTTCCAGTTGCCTCCCTCTCATTTTATAAATCTCAATCTCTTGTCTACTCATCATTCTCATTGCTTTTTTCTTTTGCACCTTTTCCACATTTTTCTTAAAATGTGGCCTTAGTCACTGGATACAATATTCAAGGTGGGGGTCTCACCAGTACAGAATAGAGTGAAGGACCTTTAGATACCATGACTCTGAAACCAAATTTCTATTAATGTGGTCTAAAACAGTGTCTATCTGTTTTGCATCTGCATGCTGTCTCAAGTTCAGCTTTTGATTACCAATAATTCCTTTTAGACCTTATAGACCCTTTTCTCGTGTAACATTATCCAGCCAGATAGAACCTGTACAACATCATTTGATATAATTTGTCTCTATCAAATTTTACTTACTTCTTTTTAGCCCTAATCTATCAAAGTTCCTCTGAATTGTGTTTCTGTCTCCCAGAGGATTAGGTATCCCACCCAGTTTTAAGTTATCTGCCCATTTAAAAAGCACGTCCTGCAACTTTTCGTTCACATTGTTAGTTTAAAAAGTTGAAGATTAGCAGGGCCAAGAACCTGGGGCTCCGACTTGATATCTCATTTCAGTTTGATGAAGAACTACTAATGAATCCTCTCTGAAAATAGCCAGCTGTGAATTCAGGCCAAGAAGAATTGGATTGTTTACCAAAACTGGGCATACATTGCTAATATCTCCAAAGCAATTGGTATTCCTACACATGAGAGCATGTGGAAGAGAATTTTGTTTTGACCATGGTTAGAAGAAAAGGCAGGGTTCTATAAGAAAAAAAAACACCTCTTTGATTTCACCAGGCTCTCACAATTTATTTAAAATATTTATATAGTCACCCATCTTATGTCAAACTCTGGGCATCTTCCAATCAACAATTAAAACAACATTAGTAAAATCAGGATCATATATAAATCTATTAAAATTGTAAACAATAGCAATGTACTTCTAGTGTTTGCAAAATGCTAAGCTTTGAAAACATTGGACATATCAGGTACTTTTTGGTCTTTAATACCATCAACTGGCATACAAAAGCTTCTTGAGTCATGCCAATTAGAGAGTTCTACATACTGAATAAACAAATAATGTATCCACATTACCCTAGAACAGTTTTGCAGACCATTACAAAATATTCCATTTTTAAAAAATGGAATAAAGCACACACCAAATGTTATCGAATCCCATTTCAAATAGGAATGCTCCCATTCAGAGATCAGCTGACAGTGTTCCATGTTGGCTCCATCTCTGTCAACACTACGTACCCATATGCACCTTTAAAAGGAAATGATAGAGGTGCACACCTGGCCCAAACAATAAGATAATATCTAATGGTATCAATAAAAGAGAACATTTGTAGCTCCAGGTTGAAATGAGTGGTCCTTGGTGCTTTCTGAGCTTGCTTGTTTTCTTGCAGATGTTTCGTTACCCAACTGGGTAACATCTTCAGTACACCAATGATATTATCTAGCTTGAGTAATGAAACATCTGCAAGAAAACAGGGAGCACCAAGGACCCCTCAATACCGAATGGTGCTCTGATAGTTGTAGAGCAGGGGTCTTCAAACTCGGCCCTTATATGACTCATGGACTTCAACTCCCAGAATTCTTCAGCCAGCATGCATGGCTGAGGAATTCTGGGAGTTGAAGTCCATGAGGCATAAAAGGGCCAAGTTTGAAGACCCCTGTTGTAGAGCAATGGGTGGATGGAGTAAATGCTCAGGTATTTATCCCTTCTGGTCTCTGAACTATGCTAAGAGTTCTTCTGCAAGGTAAGTTTGATATAGTGGCTGGTGACCCTCTTCTCTCCCCTCAGGAAAAAGTTATCTGGGTGACTCAGATGACCTGCTGCTTGCTATTCCCACACAGATGATTACACACATAAATTGCAATCCTCAGAGAGGCTCAACAACTGGAGGAAAAATGAAACAGATTTCCTGAGGAAGGGGAGAGGAAAGGGAAGAAAAGCAATAATTCTGAAAGAAGTCAACAGGATTCAGGATTTTCTTCTTTTTTATTCAGACAAGTTACAAATAAGTTTGAGCCTAATGTTCAAACTGAACCTAATATTCAAACTGATGTTTTCAACCTTTGTGGTCCTAAAATTCTAGCATGTCTGAACTAAACTTGTGCAGGATCCTTGGAACAATCCAATTGTCACTAAAATATTGAGGGTAATTGTGAGTTGGGAGTGTGTAGCGTGCTTTGACTTGCAGCTATCTGATGAGTGATTTGATCTATCTGCAGGACACACATTTTCATGAGCCATTGAAAGCTTTGATGTCATTCACAAGTTAGGTTACAACTTCGTTGTCTCTTTCCAATCAAGACTAAACAATGGCAGGAAACTCTTTCATCCAAACAGGTATAACTTAAATTTGGTGCCACCTAGTCATTTCATGAAGGGACGCGGTGGCTCAGTGGGTTAGGACGCTGAGCTTGTGGATCAGAAGGTCGGCAGTTTGGCGGGTCAAATCCCGAGTGCCGCGTAGCAGAGTGAGCGCCTGTTACTCATCCCAGCTTCTGCCAACCTAGCAGTTCGAAAGCACGTAAAAAATGCAAGTAGAAAAATAGGGACCACTACGGTGGGAAGGTAACAGCGTTCCGTGCGCCTTTGGCGTCTAGTCATGCCGGCCACATGACCATGGAGACGTCCTCGGACAAGCGCTGGCTCTTCGGCTTTGAAACAGAGATGAGCACCGGCCCCTAGAGTCGGAAACGACTAGCACGCATGTGCGGGGGAACCTTTACCTTTACCTTAGTCATTTCATGATATATCGACATGATCCTATAGCATGAAATTGTGTTTTACTTGTACACAAAATTTTAGGTGTCCTTCTTTAAAAAAATACTCTGAAGTTTAAACTCTGTCTTCACAGGATTCTGTATCTTTAATATCTTTCAAAATGTGTTCTTATAATTGAAAAAACAATGGGGTAATTATTTTTAGAATGCAAATGTTAAATGGGCAAGATTTGTGTGGATTTTATCACTCGTTTCCCAATTACAAATTTCCAAGGTTGCTTTAAAAAAGAAAAGAAATACAGTGACAGCATCATATTTAATAATAAACTTTAACCACAAATGCACAATCCATTACAAACAATTTGAAAAGTCCTTATATAAACAAGGAAACATGCTCAATTTCCTTAACTCAGATAGTAGATGTTGACAAAATTATGAAGAATTCTAAAGCTGTGCCCTAATCTGTGAGGAGAGCTCCTTTTTAAGACTCTTTTTATGTAAAGACTGAGAAAATATATTAAAGTAAACATATGTTTCAGTAGATAGAAACCAAATAGGCTATTCTGACAGCTCAAGAGATGTTAAGAGATCTTCCGAACATATTTCTAACCAGTTTCCTGGATGTTGGCTGCATTTGTATATTTTGAGACAAAACCTTATTTTTGTGCATGATACAATCTTTTAATTTAATTTAATTTAATATTTGCATTTGTATACCGCCCTTTCCCTGAGGACTCAGGGCGGTTTACAGGGAATTAAAAATCAAGACATACAAAAGTTAAAACCAATTTAAAAAGCATTAAATTCACCCTGTACATTAAAACCCCAGTTAAAATTTTCTCCTCAGCCTGGGCCCGAGAGCTCAAAGAGCCAGGTCTTCAGGCCCCGGCGGAATGATCGGAGGTCGGGAGCAGTCCTCAGCTCTACTGGCAGCTGGTTCCAGAGGGCAGGCGCTCCCACTGAGAAGGCCCTATCCCTGGGTGTCACCCGCCGGCAATCTCTCACCGGCGGAACCCTGAGCAGACCCTCCCTGTGGGAGCGCACTGGGCGAAGGGCGTTTGATGCCGGCAGCAGGTGTTCCCTCAAATAACCCGGACCCAGGCCATGTAGGGCTTTATAGGTGATAACCAGCACCTTGAATTTCACCCGGAGGGCAACCGGAAGCCAATGCAGCTCGCGGAGTAGAGGTGTTACATGGGAGTATCGGGAAACCCCCATTACAACTCGCGCGGCCGCATTCTGCACCAGTTGAAGCCTCCGAGTGGTCTTCAAGGGCAGCCCCATGTAGAGAGCGTTACAGTAGTCCAAACGGGAGGTCACAAGCGCATGAGTGACTGTGCGTAGGGCGTCTCGGTCCAGATAGGGACGCAACTGGCGCACCAGGCGAACCTGTGCAAAAGCCCCCCTGGTCACGGCTCCTATGTGATCTTCAAAATTGAGCCGTGAATCCAGGAGGACGCCCAAGTTGCGAGCCCTATCAACGGGGGGTAACACCTCACCCCCCATCATTAGAGGTGGAATAACTTGGTTAACCCGAGACGCCGATATGCACAGCCACTCAGTCTTGGCGGGATTGAGACGAAGCCTGTTTCTCCCCATCCAGACCTGCACCGCCTCCAGGCACCGGGACATCACGGAGAGGGCATCACTGGGTTGGTTCGGGGTGGAAAGAAAAAGTTGGGTATCATCAGCGTACTGGTGATACCCCACCCCAAAACCACGAATGATCTCGCCCAGCGGCTTCATGTAGATGTTGAACAGGAGGGGCGAGAGAACCGACCCCTGAGGGACTCCACAAATGAGAGACCTCGGGGCGGATCTCTGCCCTCCTGTCAACACCGACTGCGAGCGGCCCTGGAGGTAGGAGGAGAACCACCGTAGGACGGTGCCTCCCACTCCCAACCCCCTGAGACGCCGCAGCAGGATACCATGGTCGATGGTATCGAAAGCCGCTGAGAGATCTAATAGGACCAGGACAGAGGAGCAACCCCTGTCCCTAGCCCTCCAGAGATCATTCACCAGCGCGACCAATGCCGTCTCCGTGCTGTGTCCGGGCCTGAAGCCCGATTGGTACGGGTCCAGATAATCAGTTTCCTCCAGGAACAGAGGGAGCTGATGCGCCACCACACTCTCAACAACCTTCGCCAGGAAGCGAAGGTTGGAGACTGGACGATAGTTGTTTAAAACAGCCGGGTCCAAAGCAGGCTTCTTGAGGAGGGGTCTCACCACCGCCTCCTTCAAGGCGGCAGGGAAGACACCCTCCTTCAAAGAAGCAGTTATTACTGCATGGAACCAGCCTCGTGTTCCCTCCCGAGCCGCATAAGCTAGCCAGGAGGGGCACGGATCCAACAAACAGGTGGTGGAGCTCAGTCTCCCCATGATCCTGTCCACATCATCAGGGGAAACAGGGTCGAACTCAGTCCAGATAACGTGCTCAAGACCGCCTGATTCCTCCACATCAGACTCTGCCCAGTCAGAGTCCAAGCCGGTCCGGATCCGAGCGATTTTGTCCGTCAGATGATGACTAAACTCCTCGGCTCGTCCCTGCAAGGGATCCTCCCTCACCTCCTGGTTAAGGAGGGAGCGAGTCACCCTAAACAGGGCGGCCGGGCGATTATCTGCGGACGCGATAAGGGCGGCAAAGTAGTTAGACTTCGCCGTCCTTATCGCCGCAAGATAAGACCTTATGAAGGTTCTTAACTGCAATCGGTCGGATTCGGATCGGCTGGATCTCCAACCGCTCTCTAGACCTCGTCTCCGACGCTTCATCTCCCGGAGCTCCACAGAAAACCATGGAGCCCAACGGGATCTGCGCCGAGTCAGAGGTCGCATGGGTACAACACAGTCGAGTGCCCTGGTGGCAGCCGTTTCCCAGGCCTCCACCAGAGCATCGACTGGGCTGTGGGTAAGGGTGATAGGTATCGGCCCAAGCGCCCTCTGGAACCGATCCGGGTCCATTAGGCGCCTGGGGCGGAACCACCTGGTCGGTTCCGCCGCCCAGCGGCGGGGGATGGCATGACGGAAAACCAGCCTCAGGAGGTGATGATCTGACCATGACAGAGGGGTGATGGACGGAGAACCCCCTCCCAGATCATCCAACCACTGTCCAGACAGGAACACCAGGTCGAGAGTATGATCCCCCTCGTGAGTAGGGCCCTCAATAACCTGGGTCAGGCCCATGGCTGTCATGGAAGCCATGAACTCCCGAGCTAACTCCGACGACCCCCCCAGTGATGGCAGGTTGAAGTCACCCAGGACTATAAGCCTGGGGAACTCCACCGCCAACCCTGAGAGGGTGTCGAGCAGCTCAGGCAGGGCTGTTGCCACACAGCTGGGCGCCAGGTATGTGAGCAACAAGCCCAACTGAACCCGAGGACCACATCTCAAGAGGAGGGATTCACTCCCGGCCATCTGGACAATGGTGGCCTCCCGGGGACACAAAGTCTCCCGAATAACCACTGCCACCCCACCACCCCTGCCCTGAGCCCGTGGCTGGTGCAGCACCCGGAAACCTGGCGGGCATAACTCGGTGAGAGGCACCCCTCCCTCCGAACCCAACCAAGTTTCCGTGATGCACGCTAGATCCGCACATTCCTCCTCGATCAGATCACAGATGAGGGGAGCTTTGTTAACTACGGATCTAGCGTTAAAATAGACCAACCTGAGCTCAGGGGCCTGATCACCCTCATCCCCGGGTAGGAGGGTGCTAACCGGAGGGTCGGAGCGCGCCACCGCTCGGAGATAGCGGGGGCGCGATCCCAGATGTTGATATGGCCCTCCGCGCAAACACCCGCTGCCATACCCTATCGCCGTGGGGATTCGATGCCCCACCCCCACATTCCCAGCGCCAGCAGCCACTTCCCCCGACCCCGTCCCGTCGGGACCTCTAACAGGTCCAGACTGAGTGCCGGTTACAGATTCCTTCCCCACCCTCCCCTTCCTCCCCCTCCCTAACCTCTTAAAATAACCGGCTAGCCATCTTCTCTGCTTCTTAAGCATCAGCTTTAGGTAAATTACAAGTTTTCCTCTTTTATTAATATCTAATAAGGGAAGTGCTTCTTTCTGATTAGTAATAATGTGCACCCATGAAGATTCTCACATTTGACACCAGGTGGCACCTATTTGACACCAAACCAGCTTTTGGAAACGCAGGTTTGTTATTCTGGATGGTTTACAAGTGGTGGTTTTTTTTTCCTGAGCATCAAAATAAATCCTGCAATTTGAACATGTGCAATTTACTTCCCTGAAGGCTGGCATGGAACATATCTTAACATACCCGAATGGATTGCAAAAATGTTGCAGCCTATGGAGAACAGTTCCTACTATTATCAGTTAAACTTCAGTGGATGTTCTCTTCTTTCAGGTCCTTTTAATATTTTGTTACATTTACTTTCTTTTCTCCAGTCACTGGGGCTGAGAACAAATGAGACAACACCAGAGGATCAAAGAAAAAAAGTGAGTTTAAGACTTTTCCAAGGACAATTTGAAAAAAAAAAAAGCCTTTTTGTAGAAGCCCAAACATGTCTGGGGAAATTGATTGTTCTACGGTTGAATCTCTGCCAGCTCCTTAGTCAAGAGTGGGAAGGACAATAAAACTCCATTTTTACGACCCTGTAATCCCTTAATTTGGGGTGAAGTGGGGGAGAAGGGGAAACTGGATGGAGCTGAACATTTACTGGCTGGATGCCTTCCTGACATGAGAGTAGCAGGCTTGATCTAAGCATAATTCTCATAAATCTGTAGCAATGCCATTTAGTATCTACCTTCAGCACCTATAACACTATTGACCACTTATGTAGATGTAGAGATTGTTAGCAGAGGGATTCTGCATAATTTTCTCCTTTGCTCAGCTACAACATTTTGTTTGCACACAGCAACATCTGCAGATTCCCATAACTTTTGTCACATTGGTGAAAGCAGTGTCACAATGCAAGCTCCATCCCTTTGGGGCATGTGTGCAATGTCGCACTGCAAATAGAAATGCAAGTAAAATTGCAGTGACATTGCTTTTGTGATCACTGCCTAAGTAACATGATGTAATGGTATGTGAGAACAACTTTGGGAGACGTAGGGAGGAGATTCAGTCTAGGGAATAGTCAGATAAGAGAGGACATAGCCCACAGCTGCCTAATAGATGAAGAAATAGACTCAGAAAGGACACCCCTGCTCCCAAAATGTTCTCAGACTGTAAAGGTGATGGCAGGAGATTTGCATTTTTAAATTGGCAAGATTCTGTTAATATAGTTTTACAATAAAGTAAACTAAGCTTGTCTGGTTGTGTTTCCTGACAGTTCTACCTGGGAAGGCTGAAACACGCATCTTATTGGCTTGACTGATCCTCTTGAAGTTTTTATTATTTATCTTTTCCAAGTCAGTCCTTCCTTCCTTCCTTCCTTCCTTCCTTCCTTCCTTCCTTCTTCCTTCCTTCCTTCCTGAGCTGTGGTGGTGCAGTGGTTAGAATGCAGTATTGCAGGCTAATTCTGCCGTCTGCCAAAAGATTAATTCTTACCGGCTCAAGGTTGACTCAGCCTTCCATCCTTCCAAGATTGGTAAAATGAGGACCCAGATCATTGGGGGCAACATGCTGACTCTGGAAACTGCTTAGAGAGGGCTGCAGAGCACTGTGAAGTGGTATATAAGTCTAAGTGCTATTGCAATTTCTCTTCCTCCTTCCTTCCTTCCTTCCTTCCTTCCTTCCTTCCTTCCTTCCTTCCTTCCTTCCTTCCTCCCTCCCTCCCTCTCTCTCTCTTTTTCTTTCTTTCTTTCTCTTTCTTCCTGTTCATGTATTCATTTGACTTAATTCAGGCTATTTTCTAAATAAAGCCTGTCTTTACATTTTCATGCAAACACTAGCCTCATAGATACTTTAAGATTGTACTACAGTATTACCATACTGTTCAATAATATACCATAGTATATTAAATAGTTAACACTATTCCTAACTTATATTATTCATTCCATGCATTCTTTTTGTTGTATAAAGCTATCTACTCTCTACGAAAATTAAACTTTGCCATCTTTGCTAATAAAGCATCCCCTGATTGCAGGTCTCTGATTCCCATCATCCACAGGCAGGAAGCTTGAAGAGGATGGATTTCTAGTCCACAGCTCAACTGGGTTAGGAATTGCTGTGCAGCTGGTAGGGTGGGAACTGGCAATCAAGCAAGCATTTGCATGCAGCTCCTTTAATCTAATCAATGGAAGACACTGGCATCTCTCTTTAAATTAATCAGCAAAGGAGACGCATAAATAAGCAGACTTGATCCTGCTGCTCTGTGGCGTCGTCGTTCAGGTGCCTAGCAGTCTCTTGAGCCTCTGGCTTTGCTGCTTTCTCTGGGACAACATAGATTCTTTCACTCAGGTGTCAAAATGTCCAGGAAAAAATATGAGGCAACATTCTTGGTGAACCAGCAGGCAGACAGCATACCTGAGTGCCTCTGGAGGAGTTACTTACTCCTGGTCTTCTGGGCTCACCTGGTGGTTTATAAATCGTTTTCTCCAAGCTGGCACTATCCACTCAGATGGGCTTCAGTCCAGAATAATAGTGCCTTGTTCTCAGGACTGACCTCCCAATATGTTCAGGTTACAAAAGGCCTGGATTGGCATTGTTCCCAAAGAGATATTTATGTTCACTGTGTTCTTTCTGGCTCATCTGAGCACAGAAGAGAGGTTTCCTTTGAACGAAACATTGTTTCTCACCTCCAGGCATAGAGATGAGAGGCCAGAATGTCCATTAAATGTTCTCAAGTGGACCATCTTTTTGCCATGTGGTTTTGGGAATGGGATGAAATGGGTGGTGCAAAGGGAGGCAAAGTTGTAATTAAGCAGGAATTGATGGATGCAAAGATGGCTGGCATATCAGCAAAGGTGACTGCTCCCGATATAATCAGAACAGCCCTTGAGATGCTTGATTATCTTGTGCTAGATCATGAGTTCATCCATGAATGGCACTTCACTTGGATAGGCATGTTGAGCAAACATGCCTGTTCAGTTGCATCCTTAAGACGATTATGACTTCCAAATGAAACAACTCCCATCTTTCTTCACCAACTGTTCCATTTCCTGTAGCAATTATGGAGTGGCAATCTTTTGCCCAATGCTCATCCAGTGAGGAAAAATGGGTGAATTGCTTCAGATACTTCAGTTTACAAAAGTTGAGGTCAAAAGTAAATGATATGGATGATTATAAAGAACTACAAAAACCAATCACTCCAAAATTGGCAGATTTGCCTATCTATAATCATAACTCCATGAACTGAGTGCCTTTCTTGCAATCTATCCCTTTATTTGTTGGACTCCAGATCTGATACTGCTGTGGCTGTTCACTCTGCACATGTGCAGGAATGCCACTTTCCTTATAATTAGTTTCAGACCCCCACCTTAAGACAATACTTTAAAAACATTTTTGAAATTGATGCCTAGTTTTTTTTACAGTGTGTGCATAAGTGAAACTATCGGATGTGTGTGTGTGTGCGCGCGCACGCGCATGCGCACACGTGCACACATGTATGTCTGTGTGTGTCTCTGTGTGTACATATGTAGTCCTCTACTTACAACCACAATTGGGACTGGAACTTCCATGCTAAATGATTCAATTTTAAGTGAGTTGTGCCTAATTTTATATATTTGTTAAGCAAATCCAGTTCCTCCATTGACTTTGCTTTTTAGTCAAAATCAATTAAAACCAAATTACAATCACAATACAAAAAGAAAATTAAATATATACACTAGCCAAGAAAAATAATTCATAGAAGCTAACCTAACCAGAAATGGGGCCTTCACACATTGGGGACCCCAGGCCTGGGCACATAACCAGGATTGGGGCTATCCTAATCCCTGGAGGAAAAATGTTGCAGGCACTACAGCAGAAATGGCACACCTCCTGGTTCCTGGCAGCTGACTTTCACTGGCTGATGGGACCCAGAGCATGCCCATCCTACTGGACAGGATTGGACAGGTAGAAACAACTGGGAGAAGACAGTCCCCCAGACAACCTGGGAGGAGCCTCTTAGAATAGATTCTCCATCTCTGATTTACTGAAAAGTTGAGGAATCACATTTTAGGTGATGCATGATTTACAATTCTCTGGCCTGGTTTAAAATAACTTTATGTAGTTAAATAAATTGCGCTGGTTAAACTGTTCACTGTCTCTTTGTTTCCTATACCTCTTTTGCCTTTTGTAGGCATCTAAAGGAGATCACCCTTGCTAGATCTCCAAAACAGTCATTTGCAGAGGCTTTTCAAATCTACCCAAAGACATAAGCAGTTATGTTTGTGATCCACTTGCGACAATTCCAATATAGTTCTAATTTCCATGGTTTTCTTTACTTTCTTTTGACAATTGCGAAAGGTTGGTAAAAGTCCATATTAAGCTTCTCAGAATCATGCACAAACAGGCGGCCTTAGGAATTGAAATTGCTAATAAATAAATGAATACATGGGTGAGGTCAGGAAAAGCACTATGGGATGGTGATTGGGTTAAGACAGGGAACAGCTTGGATTTAAATACTTATTTATCCATTAAGCTTACAGGATCACTCTCCTTCCTCAAAGCTTGCTCTACACAAGGTTCTTGCAAAAGTAGAGAAGATGATAACTAGCTGCCCCATACCAGGTCAGAGAATGTGCCTACGTAGGTCAGTCGTGTTTTTCCTGACCTGTGGCAGCTCTCCAGAGTTTCGTTTATCATCCAATGCTAGTTGACTCTCTTTGTAACTCAGCATGCCGGGAGACTGAAACTATAATTTTCTATATATCTTAGAGCAGACATGTCAAACACAAGGCCCGGGGGCCACATGCGGCCCACGAAGTGGTTTCATGTGGCCCGCGAAGCCATCCTGGAAACAGTGAGGGAACGGCCCCCACTGCCTTGGTCCTGGCCCAGAGACCCTCCTTCTGCCAGAGACCCTCAGATCTGTCCCACTCCTGCCCAGGCCCCCATAGGCACCCTTGATGCGAACGATGTAGAACTGGCCATGCCCACCCAGTAGGCCATACGCACTCTAGCCACGTCCACCCAGTAGGCCACGCCCACCCTGGCCATACCCACCTGGCCCCCTGAAGGCAACCACAATGCTGATGCGGCCCTCAATGAAATTGAGTTTGACACCCCTGTCTTAGAGCAACAATCCATTCCTTATTTATGAGAGAAAGGGAGGGGTGGCTGCAAAAGAAAGGGGGGTAAAAAGGAACCCAGTCTTTCCCAGTGACAACCTCCAGACACAATGGGCTGCAACTCCCAGAATTCCTAGCCAGCACAGCCAAAGAGAGTTTCAGTCCAATATTGCTAAAGAATGCCAGGCTGGAAGGTGGGACAATCAGTTCAATGAAACACTGAGTATGATTTTTAGCCATGGAATGTGAGTTGATTGCTGGAAAGGAGGAAAAAGCAAAGGGGGGGGGGAATGTCAGTTTGAATAATCCTGAATCAAAGCACTTTGTACTACAGGGCCTTCTCAATAAGGGCCCCTCTCTTTCAAGAGTCTTTGCTTGGAAAAATTATTAACTGATGTCTTGTCCTCTTTCTGCAGCCACGTTATTAATGTCTAAATGTTGTGGCTCAGGGGGGAAATAATGGCTGAATTATAGTTTCTAATTATGGCTATATGTTATTGACTTTTTGTTTGCCTTTTTATTATATTGATGGTTTCACTTCCATATGCTTAATGACTTTATGGATTTATCTGATTGCTAAGGCTGCCTGATCCTATCATGCCTGGGCAGTGAACAATTTAAAAGGTTTGACCAATGTAAGAAGAGCAAATTAATTATGATGATGATAATGCGTGGAATGAGCAATAAAGTATTGCTCATTCTATATGAGGCTCACCACATACTTGAGTTCAGGTTTTGGAGGGATACTTAAATAGGGTCAGCATGGGCAGCCTTCACAAGCCAGTGGGACATTGACCTAATGGAAAGGTGGTCAGGTTAGCAGCCCTGAAGACCCTGCCCACCTCTTCATGAGTTACAGATTCAACGTTATCCCAGCTAACCAGGTAGGACCTTGCTTCTGTCATCTCAATATTACCTGGTCAGAATTCAGATCTGAATAAATCCAAGCAACTTTTTTTCACACTGCCTTTGTAGATGACCTTATGGCTTGTCACTCTCTCTAGCAGGTCATGTTTTAAAATGGGCCAGTGGACAGTTATCTGTGCACATGATAGGAGTTAAAAAATTAAAATAAAATGTGCCGCTTTATCTTTACTATGCAATCCCTAATATGGGGGTCTTACTTCTGTTTGGTTAGATTCATTCTTCATCTTTTTCTAATGGAACTCTAGGCCTATTTCCTGCTGTTTCATCTTCTAGAACTATTTGGAACGCCAAGGACCACTCTGGGATGGATGTACTCAGTGGTGGGATTCAAATATGTGAACAACCGGTTCTCTGTTTGGATGCTGCTTCCGGAAGTCCAATCTGGGCCAGGGGAACAAAAAAATTAGATACCGGTTCTGCCAAACTGGTGTGAACCGGCTGAATCTCACCACTGGATGTACTGCAAGAGGCCATAGAGGTCTTGGTTGAGACACTGGAAAAGAGCAACAAAGATAATTAGGGGACTGGAGGCTAAAACATATAAAGAACGGTTGCAATAATTGGGTTTGTCTAGTCTAATGAAAAGAAGGATTAGGGGCGACATGATGCAGTGTTCCAATCTCTCAGGGGCCGCCACAAAGAGGGGGTCAACCTATGTTCCAAAGCACCAGAAAGCAAGACAAGAAACAATGGATGGGAATTAATCAAGGAGAGAAGCAACCTAGAACTAAGAAGAAATTGTCTAACAGTGAGAACAATTAACCAGTAGAATGGCTTGCCTTCAGAAGTTGTGGGTGCTCCATTACTGGAAGCTTTTAAGGAGAGATTGGACTACTACTTGTCTGGAATAATATAGGTTCTTCTTCTCAAGCAAGGGGTTGGAGTAGAAGACCTCCAAGGTCCCTTCCAACTCTGTTATTCTCTTCTGTTCTGTTCCAAAGCCCACATCACATGACCGCTCTAGGCAGCAACTCAATCAAACTACCTCCTCCCTCCAAGATCCTCAGGGAAACAGACCCATATACACACTCAGGTTTCTCTGGAAGTCCTCAGGGTCCATGTATTTATTTATCAGATTTGTATAGCCACCCATCTGTCCAAAACATCCACTAGTCATGTAGGGCAGATCAGTCTAATAGATTGGGGTGTGGGCTATATTGGCAAGCCAAAAAGCAATCGATTACCAGGACATGGTAAAGGACTGGTGGTAATGCCCTCTGCTACCAGATCACTTTGTGCCTTCTCCCAAGACAAGACAAAACCTACTTCCAATCTGCAATCCCTGATATGTGTTAGGCCCTTGATGACTTACACGAGACTAGGATTACCATGGTAGCCACGAACTCCTAAGCTTCCATGGACCAGAGGCCACCTGACTGCAGATTGAAGTCCTCAAGAACCATCAGCTTTGAGGATCTTCTGTCAACCTGAGTAGTTGAGTCAGGGATGTCTAGATGTAGCAGGAAGGTTACAAGAACAGTGGGTAGAGCTCAACTAGAGGGATTCTCACCCAGGGAATAATCTGTGGAGCAGAGCTTCTGAAAACTATTCAAGTTTCATGGATAACAAGTGCTACCCTATCCTCACTCTAATGTTTAATGTTATTATCATTATTTGCTCCCTTGGGGGGACTTTTTCCAGGCATGAAGATGGAGTACAGGTACTCCTCGAGTTAGAGTACAGGTAGTCCTGAATTTACATTTGGTGAGCATTCAAAGTTACAATGGCAATGAAAAAAAATTGACTTATGAACATTTTTCACATTTATGACTGTTGCAGCATTCCCACGATCACATGATCAAAATTCAGATGCTTGGCAACTGTCATGTATTTATGACAGCTGCAGTGTTCCAGGATCCTGTGATCCCCTTTTGCAACCTTCTGAGAAGCAAAGTCAAGGGGGAAGCCAGATTCACTTAACAATGTGTTACTAACTTAACAACTGCAGTGATTCACTTAACAACTGCAGCAAGAAAGCTCATAAAATGGGGCAAAACCCACTTATCAACTGTCTCTCTTAGCAACAAAAATTTTGGGCTCAGTTATGGTTGTAAGTCGAGAATTATCCATAGGGGAAGTTCAGCAGAAGATGAGAATGCTATCTTTTCAGATCCTCTAACTTTTCTTGTATTGCACTGAACAGTTCATTAGACCAAATAATTTCTGCAACTCTTCCAAATCTTCAGTGATTCTAGAAGCGCAAACCAACCAATCCTTCCTCTTCTGTTCTCCTAGTTAACTCCCTCCTTAACTCACAACAATATCTTAACATCTTGCTAATACATAATTACTTCAACAGAAGAAGCCAAACTTCAAACTGCTCTTAATTTAGCTCCAGGGAGCAGCTTGGACATTTTTCTAAGGAGGAAGAGAGAGAGAGAGAGAAAGAGAAAAGGAGATTTGAAAATCAAAGGAGGAACGATATCTCATCTTTTTTCTTTTAAAACCCACTTTACATCAGAGAAAAACACAGAAGGTTAGTCAGGTAATATAGCAATGACTTTTTTTTCCTCTGGGGCACTTTGCTGCTTTCTTCTCCCTTCTCTCAGAGCTTTTAAGATCACCACATTTCCATGTAGATTTAGACCTTCTTCCCAGCTACAACCTGATGCCACCTCAGCATAGCTGAGATTGCAAGAGCTGTTGCTCCTTAGGGATGTTCATCTGGAGATAATTTTGTTCTGAGGTCCTAATTTGCGGTTGTCAACTGTTTCATTAACAGCATGCAGAATGCCTGGTGTAAATCACATACGACAAAGGATTGCCAAGACCGAGGTAGCATCTGATCTCCCAGCTCCCACTACCATGAATTGTATTGTCAAGGACTGTGGCTCTGCAATAGAATGCAGGCTTCCCATTCAGTGGAGGACTGAACTTAGGGGTTCAATCCCCAGCATTGGAAAGTTGCCAGCCAAAGCCTGGGAATGTGGTTGCCAAACAAAAGGGACAACGCTGCTCAGCTCTCTTCTGAGTGAAGTTTTCAAATAGGGGTTGTTGGATGATTACTTACTGGGGACAGGTTTGTGGATTCTTGTAAGAAGCAGTAACAATAGCCTTGAGGAACCGAAGGAAGAGCCTCAACCAAGAGAACAGTCAGAGAAAAGATATCTTTGTTGTTGTTGTTAGCTGCGAAGTCGTGTCCGACCCATCGTGACCCTATGGACAACGTTCCTCCAGGCCTTCCTGTCCTCTACCATCTTCTGGAGTCCATTTAAGCTCACGCCTACTGCTTCAATGACTCCATCCAGCCACCTCATTGTCTGTCGTCCCCTTCTTCTACTGCCCTTAATCTTTCCCAGCGTTAGGCTCTTCTCCAGTGAGTCCTTCCTTCTCATTAGGTGGCCAAAGTATTTGAGTTTTAGCTTCAGGATCTGGCCTTCTAAAGAGCAGTCAGGGTTGATCTCCTCTAGGACTGACCGGTTTGATTGCCTTGCAGTCCAAGGGACTCGCAGGAGTCTTCTCCAGCACCACAGTTCAAAGGCCTCAATTCTTTGGCGCTCAGCCTTTTTTATGGTCCAACTTTCACTGCCATACATTGCAACTGGGAAGACCATAGCCTTGACTATACGCACTTTTGTTGATAGGGTGATGTCTCTGCTTTAAAGATATCTTAGTCCAGTGCAAAATATAACTTGAGAAAGTGTCTCAAACATGACCCTACCTAGTTCTCTTGAAGGACAGGGAGGGAGAGGACAGGCACATTCAGACTTGCAGGATTCTGTTATTATAATCTTATAATAAAAGTAGCATTAGCATTCATAACTTTGGTTTCCTAGTCTAGTTTATTTTGGAGGACTGTCAATTACTCATATAGTCTATCACACATGCTAGGATTTAATGGTTTGAAGCAACCTATCTGGACTGTAAAAACCCAAATGAGCACTAAATGGCAGTAAAGAGTTAAGGTTCTCTGTATCTCTTTGTTATCAATCAGTGATTTGGAACTTTGAAAACTTGCTTTTTGTGCTATCATGAAATATCTAGACGGGGAGAAGATTTATCAAAATAATAGCCATCATGTGTGGTTGGTCATATGTTTTGTATACCATGGTTGGCAGTATTGCTCTGTTATCTCTGCTCCTGCACCATGGATACCTTGCAGGCCTGCTGAGATCTACGAGAGAATCCTGGCACATCCACTGATCTAGAAGGGCTTTCCCACCTTGATCGTCTGAAGATCTCTCAGATCTCCAACTGTCATTCAGCTAAAGTAGTCAATAGCCATGCTGGCCTGGGGTGATGGGAATTGTAGTTCAAGATATCTGAAAGACATCAGGTTGCAAAGCTTTGAAGATAAAATCTCTCTGTGTGTGTGTGTGTGTGTGTGTGTGTGTGTGTGTGTGTGTGTGTGTAACTTTTCATCATGTATTTACTTTGATCATAGATCAAATGCTAGGAGATAAACATAAATCTCCCTCTTTAGGGTTTTCTCAAGGTGGTTGGCATGCAGTTAACTAAACTCTCAACCCTCCCAGTTCTTTCTTGGTTTGTCCCTCCCTAGATCTTGTGCCCATTATCCAGCTCACTCCCTACGGCACCTTTACGTTTCTCTCTTTTCTCTCTGGTATTTAAATGGATCCACACCCAACTTCACCCTTTTACTAATAATTGCACATACACAATTAATCAAATTCGACCGGAGCCTGTAAACCTTTTCTGAGAAAATGCTATGTAATCCTGAGGACAGAAGTCACCTAGCTTGAAGACGCCAAAAAAAGTTAGCTTAGCAAGGAAGACATTTTATTCACTAAGTGCATCCTGGTATTACTGGAACTGTGGGGGGCGGGGTAGTTAAGAAAGACTATGAGATAAGAAAGATGGAGAGAGGAACACCCCATTTTTTTTAGCAATATTCTTTGTTTTCCATTCTTTTTCCACTGCCTTCTGATAATTCCCCCATGTTTCTAATTAAATTGTCCTCTTGCAATCTGGTTTCTGCTTATCACTGTTTCCTCTCAGAAATAAGTAACATTTATAAAACTGTCTCTGTTGAGTAGAGAAATCTATTATGGAATAACCTCTCCACCACCTTCTCTTCAGCAAAAGAGGTTTGGTCACAGATATCTAGTCTTTGGTAGCATCCTTTTTTGGAGTGCTACCTATAGAGTAATTGATCTAATACACAGCAGGAAAATTATTGATGTGAACAAGCAGCCAGCCCTGATGGTTGAAGGGCAAGAGCATCCAGCTAGGAGCTGCTGAAGGGCAGAATAATGTGTGCCAGTCAGCCTGCTGGGCACGCCAAAACAAGCTTGTTGCAAAACGGCATCCTATTGCTTGTGTTGAAATAAGATGTATCCTTCTGTCTTATCAGCATTGATGAAGGGAGGAAGAGAGAACTATTTTGAACTTTGCTTCAGGAAATAAAAATCTTTGCCAGCCTGTTGGGACCATTTATTTATTAAACACATTTATATGGCCATCCAACTTACCCAACTCATGCTCCAGGCAGCTTAAATAACTAAATTATTAGATAAACTACTTCTCATCCATTGCAAGATGTCCCTTCTTCCTCTCAATTCATTTCTGTCCCCAATGTGCCATTTTTGACTTAGCAGACTTAAGATGTGAAGCACCACCTTCTTTCAAGCAAGTCTAGTCAAGTTCTAGACTTTCTCCATCAGAGGTGTGCAAGGTAGAAAGAAGAGGCTTGGTCTTCTCAGCAGTGGCACCCAGAGATAGGATTCCCTTCCCAGAAGGGAATTACTGAACCTGACATCACTTTGACAAGTAATGAGATCTTTCACATTTTTGAGGGGGGGGGGGGGTAGATTTGTTTTCATCCATTTTTATTAGCCATGCTAGCAACTGGTAGGTTGATTTATATATTCTCAGTACTTCTATTTATTGGTGGTTTCATGGTGATCTTAATAGCATTGTAAAGCGCTCCAATAATCCACAGAATGAAATTCGGATGTTTTTAGTAAACTGTTTAGGAACCTTATTTACTTAGGGAAAGAGCTCTGCGTCTTTCATGCATTCCTATCTGAGTTAAGTATAAAATATGGCAAGAAACAGATACAGGCCATTTAACAAGAACTACTGTAAATGCATAGATTGCAATCCACATGTGCTCAGAGCGTATACATTTTTTTTATAACTTCTGCAATACTTACACATTAAATCAAAAGAGAAATAGAGTGAAATTATTCACATGATTTAAAAACAAAGGGAAGAAGAAATATTCTGATCATGGACCCTATTGCATTAGAACCATAACTGAAGTTATTGTTCTACCATGACTGTAAAGAAGTCTGCTTTTTTCCTTTTGCTAAATCTTTCCCTTTCCCTTTGCTAAATCTACTTCCTTTGGAATAAGGAATTGTGTTTGGTTGCACAGTCAGACAGATGTTTAAACTGGATTGGCATTTTTATCTGCCTATTGAGTTCTTTCCAAGGACCTGGGATAGGCAGATTTTGTTTGATGGTGTTAAATGTATTATCCCAGGATATTAGCTATTTCAAGTTTGGCTGGCTTTTGCAATTGACTGATGTGGGTTTGTCAATGCTGACGCTGTTCAGGTGGTTCTCCAGAGGTTTAGGGCTGTGCCTTTTCTATTGGGAGTATATTTGCTTTATTTTGCCACAGTCATTCTACTTCTATTTGCAGGTATTAGTATTTTGTGGTTTTTCTCCAGTTCTTTCTTTTGTATTCTGCTGTTTTCAGGTACTGCAGCATCCACCATCAAGACTTTTTCATCATTCTTATTAAAAATTGTTAAGTCTGGGATATCATGTGATAGGGCCTTGTCTGTTTGAATTCCTATGCCCCAGAGGACTGGTTTATGCAGCCCGGGAGAGGACACGCAGCTGTTTCCAAGCAGTTATATCAGCTTCTTTGAGTGAGGGTAGCTTCCCTGCCGTCTTGAAAGAGGCGGTGGTGAGGCCTCTCCTCAAGAAGCCTGCCTTGGACCCAGCTGTATTGAACAACTTTCGTCCGGTCTCCAACCTTCGCTTTCTTGCGAAGGTTGTTGAGAGTGTGGTGGCGCATCAGCTCCCTTTGGTCCTGGATGAAGCGGATTATCTAGACCCGTACCAATCGGGTTTCAGGCCCGGGCACAGCACGGAGACGGCATTGGTCGCACTGGTGAATGATCTCTGGAGGGCTCGGGACAGGGGTCATTCCTCTGTTCTAGTCCTATTAGACCTCTCAGCGGCTTTCGATACCATCGACCATGGTATCCTGCTGCGGCGTCTCAGGGGATTGGGAGTGGGAGGCACGGTCTTACAGTGGTTCTCCTCCTATCTCCAGGGACGCTCGCAGTCGGTGTTGACAGGAGGGCAGAGGTCGACCGCGAGGTCTCTCGTTTGTGGAGTTCCTCAGGGGTCGGTCCTCTCGCCTCTCCTGTTCAACATCTACATGAAACCGCTGGGTGAGATCATTCGTGGCTTTGGAGTTGGGTATCATCAGTATGCTGATGATACCCAGCTTTTTCTTTCGACCCCAAACCACCCCAGTGATGCCCTCAACGTGATGTCCCGTTGCCTGGAGGCGGTTCGGGTCTGGATGGGGAGGAACAGACTTCAACTCAACCCCGACAAGACCGAGTGGCTTTGCATAACTTCATCCCGGGTTTATTCGGATATTCCATCTCTTTCTATGGGGGGTGAATTATTACCCCCCATAGATAGGGCTCGCAACTTGGGAGTCCTCCTAGATTCACGGCTCACCTTGGAAGATCACATGGTGGCTGTGACTAGGGGGGCTTTCGCCCAGGTTCGCCTGGTGCGCCAGTTGCGGCCCTATCTAAGCCGGGATGATTTATGCACGGTCACTCATGCGCTCGTGACCTCTCGTCTGGACTACTGCAACGCTCTCTACATGGGGCTTCCCTTGAGGACCACCCGGAGGCTCCAACTGGTACAGAATGCAGCCGCGAGAGTTGTGTTGGGAGTCTCCCGATGCTCCCACGTTACACCTCTGCTCCGTGAGCTGCATTGGTTGCCAGTTGTCTTCCGGGTGAGATTCAAGGTACTAGTAATGGTGTTTAAAGCCCTACATGGCAGGGGTCCGGAGTACCTTAGGGAACACCTGCTGCTGGCATCAACTTCCCTCCGCCCTGTGCGTTCCCACAGAGAGGGCCTCCTCAGGGTGCCACCGGTCAGAGAATGTAGATTGGTGGCCCCCAGGGGGAGATCTTTCTCTGTGGGTGCCCCAGAATTATGGAACCAGCTACCAGTTGAGCTCCGGACGGCGCCCGATCTCCGCTCCTTCCGCCGCGACCTAAAAACATACTTGTTCGAACAAGCCGGCCTGGCCTGAGGGGGGATTGGGGGGGGTTATTATTATTTTATTGGGGTTATTTATTATGTATTAATCGTTCTTTTAACGGGCATATATTTAATTACTTTTAACTTTTGTAATTTTGTATTTTACTCTTGCCCTGTACACCGCCCTGAGTCCTTCGGGAGAAGGGCGGTATAGAAATATTAATAAATTAAATTAAAATTAAATTAAATTTTGCTTCTTCATTTAATAGAAATTTTCTATTATTTTTTTTTTGTCTTAGGAGTTCTTGATTCCAGGCAAATGCTATTTCTTGCAGATATTCCAATGCACCATTATTGTTACTTGTTCATGACGTTGTTTATAGTCTGTACAATCTTGTTGCAGAGCTATCTAGATAATCCACTGTTTCTTCAGCTTCTTTGCAGAGATGGAATTTGCTATCTGTTGCTATCGGTATCTTCTCAATTCTAGCTTTATATGCATTTTTCTTAAGGCTTGGTAATGTGCAGCCAAAATTAACCTTTCTGATTCTTTTTTCAATTTTCTTATTCTTAACCAATGCCAGGTCTTGTTGTTATCTGTGTTGCCTGCTTTTTTTTTAATGTACTGGCCATGTAATACTTTACCTTGCCATGTCTCTTTTCTATTCTTCAGTTGGTCTTTTGTAGGCCAATTTGGTCTCTCCAGTATTCAATAAGCCTTCATGATGTACTAGCTTCAATGCTTCTTCTTCATTGTCTTTCAGATATTCTTCCAATGCCTTTTAACTGTCTGGTGTACTTGCAACATTCCACACCCCCATGTATAGTTCAGATGGCTGCTCTTCAAACGGCAAGATGATATTTTCAAAAAAATGAAGAAAGCATGGTGTCACCATCAGCCCAAGCAGAGGACCACATGCAGCTTTCTTTTGCATCAATTTTGGGTGTTTGCGGGGAGGGGGCAGAGCTAGAGAAACATTGCTACAGTTCTTTTGTTACTCCATATGTGGACATGCTGGCTTCCAGCTGTTTTGAAACAATTCCCAGAATCCCCATCCAGATTAATCAAAACATGCTGGGAACTGATGTCCAACATATTTAAAGGTGGAAAGAGATTGCGTTATAATGATGAGTCATCAGAAGATCCTACTGCCCTGCTAAAGGTCACTTCAGAATCCTGTATGAGTGGATCCGGATCTGTTTTCTAGCACACCCCTCTTCACAAATTGCAGGCAAAGTCATGAACCTGAAATGACTGTGAAACTGAAGGAGACTAGCAGATGACCAGACAGAGTATTTAGAAGCAAAGTCTCTGGAGTCAGAGTTGTTCTCAGAGGAGGCATGATCAAGAGGTTAGCTGAGGCAATGGTTGTGTTTGGGAGATGATTCAAAGGCGGAGGTTGAAGTAGACGGAAGTTATGGGGAGACAGGCAGTTGGGCCAGGCAGATTCTCCACAGACATGTTGAAATCCTCAGGGATCAGGCTGAACATTTTGTCAGAGAGGAAGAAAGCAAGCCAAGTCCTAAGGAGGACCAAAACTACTGGAAGATGTGATAACTGGATTTCCTGCTGATGTTTTTTTTAAAACACTAATACTCTAGCACAGAGGTCTTCAAACTTGGCTCTTTTATGATGCTAGCCGAGGAATTCTGGGAGTTGAGGTCCACAAGTCATAAAAGGGCCAAGTTTGAAGACCCCTGCTCTAGCAACTGCAGGACTGATCACCCCCCTTCTATTGAAATCCAATCAGGACAAGGATGCTAGAAAAGTAGGCCCCTGCCCGACTCCTATCTGCATTGTTCCCCTAATTAATTCCCCACCCTGAAGCTGTTGTTTGCCTCTTGGGACCAAACATACCAGAAAGGATAAGAGTTAACACACTGCTGATTGGCTAGCCCTTGTCAGAATCATTAAGTCACTCTTCCCTTTTTGGAGCAGATTTTCAAATGGATTAGCTGACCTTGGATAATCTAAAAAAGCTAAGCACTGTCAAACCTTATTAGGACTTGGAGGGGAGACCGACAGGAGACCCAGGGCTGTAGGCTACACTAGAAAATTTAAAAAAAAAACAACCTGGAAGAAAGCAACAGGGAAACAACCTCTTTCATATTATGATGAGAACTGCATGGAGATTTCCAGAAGTCACCTGGGATTGAACTTGACTCAAAGGAGGTTTTACTTTTTACATTTGAAGTGTTGTTAAGATTGCACCGGTCCCGTAATAAGCAAAAGGCATAAACACGACATAATATCAAAGATTAAAGCTGCTAAATTTGAAGAAAACAAGGAAATGGTCATTCCAAAGCAGGAGCAAAGAGAAAGAAGCAACTCACATTCAGTTCTGGGGAGTTTAGCTAAATATGCAAACACAATGCAGTACCCAAAAGTGTGTGTCCCTGCATGCATAAGGCTAAAAAGGGAATTAGGGGATGTTGGCAAATTCCCACCCACCCACCCCCCCCCCCAGTTCTCGGATGCTTGAAAACATCTTGACATACAGGTAGTCCTTGAATTACAACAGTTTGTTTAATAACTGTTCAAAATCACAATGGCACTGAAAACAGTGATTTATGACTTATGACCATTGCAGCATCCCCGGGGTCATGTGATCAGAATTCAGACACTTGGCAACTGACTCATATTTACGATGGTTACGGTGTCCTAGAGTCATGCGATCCCCTTTTGTGATCATCTTCTGACAAGCAAAGTCAATAACAACCATGTTATTAACTTAGCAAGTGCAGTGATTCACTTAACAACTGCGCCAAAAAAGTAATAAAATCGGAGTGACTCATTTAACAGCCATCTTGCTTGGCAGGGGAAATCCTGGTTCCAGTTGCAGCTATAACTCAAGGAGTACTTGTGTTTGTATCTGCCGTTAGGTGGCAAACACATAATGGCTTTATTTCTGTGAGGATCATTATACACATGTCATTATTTTGGCCCCAGCTCCATTTGCTATAGGACCACTGGAAGACAGGATAAAGCAATGGATGGAAACTAATCAAAGAGAGAAGCAACCTAGAACTAAGGAGAAACTTCCTGACAGTTAGAACAATTAACCAGTGGAACAACCTGCCTCCAGAAACTGTGAATGCTTCAACACTGGAAGCTTTTAAGAAGAGACTGGACAGCCATTTGTCTGAAATGGTATAGGGTTTCCTGCCTGATGACCTCCAAGGTTGTTGTTGTTGTTGTTGTTGTTGTTGTTGTTGTTGTTGTTGTTGTAGGTTGTCCCATTGCTTCAACTGTGAATTTCCAAAGGCGAAAGAGGCATTTTTTGTGAACCTGCATTGCATTGCCTCTCTTGATTTTTCCTTATTCAGTTTTCCAATGCTGCAAAAGATCTGGTGCAATCAGCCTCAGCTCCCTCTGCATCCTTCATCACACCTTCCATAGTTTGCTTACTGTTTCCTTTCTTTTGCCTTCACAACTGATCCCCAATGGTTGAAAATAAATCCATGCCCCAGTCATTGAGTTTCCCCACAAGTGCTCCCACCTACATTTTCTCATCTTGCTTGCAGGGCTGTTTTGTAAAAAAAAAAACACACAACCTCATCCAAGTCCAAGCACATCATTTCCACCGCTATGGACCTGCCAGCTCTGATGCTCATATCCTTGATGGAATTTATCAGATTCGTTAAAATTCTCTGTCCTATTAGTAGCTAACACAGCTTCTCCTTGAGTGGCCTCTGCTCCTTCAGATGACCTTTCCGGGGATTATTTCAGTTCTCCCTTCAGATCATAAACTCTCAGTAGCAGCTTGCTCTAGCAAAGGGGAAATTGATGAGAGATCCACTTTGTACCTATACAGACTCATCTTCACACCTCTCTAATTAATAGCAATAGCACTTAGACTTATATACCACTTCATAGTGCTTTACAGCACTCTCTAGTCTTAGCGGTTTGCAGAGTTAGCATGTTGCCCCCAACAATCTGGGTCCTCATTTTACCCACCTCGGAAGGATGGAAGGCTGAGTCAACCTTCAGCAGGTCACTATCGAACTCTTGGCAGTGGGCAGAGTTAGCCCTGCAATATTGCATTCTAACCACTACGCCACCATGGCTCTTTAATTAAAGCAGAAACATGGCCAGGGAGCCAATTTTTATAAGTCATGTCTTTTTGATATTGTCTTTTTCTCATCCCCAGCTCATAATGGAAGCATCTTAAAATAACCTTTGACTTTTTCAGCTTTAAAGTAGTATTTTCCACTTTCTCCTTACCCAATTTTCAGGGTGAACATGATCTAGCAGTTTCATCAACAATGTAGTTGATAACGTGGTCAGGGAGAGGCCAGCCCAAATTGGCTAATGCAGTTGCATCTTATTTCTTGCAATCATTGTGATTGTCCTTCATGGACATGTTGCCTAAATAATTGGCTTTGGGACTTCTACAGAATGGCATTTTCCAAGCATTTTTTTTTTCATAACTTATGTGAGCATCTTCTATACATAGGTCAGGGTTCTTCAAACTTGGCCCTTTTATGACTTGTAGACTTCAACTCCCAGAATTCCTCAGCCACCATTCTGGGAGTTGAAGTCCACAAGTCATAAAAGGGCCAAGTTTGAAGAACCCTGACATAGGTTTAGACTTCTTTAAAAAGAGGACTAGATCCATGTAAATAATTCTATGTTAACATGACCATTGCTATCACAGTACTTTCCCTTCTCAATTTTATTCTTGAAACAATTTTGTGAGAAGTTAGACTGAATTATGATACTTGCTTAGATCAGTCATTTAATTTCATGGATAACGTTTGTCTTCCCAGTCTAACCATAGCTCCACAGTAGAAACTTAGTAGAAATTGGAAAAGTTTAGCACTATGCATGGATGGATAACCTGTATGTTAGTGCATATACCCCTATTGTCAACTTGGCTTCTCTCCCCATCATATCATCTTCTTTCCTATTCCATTGCAGTGTCTACTTATGTTTCGTGTGAAAATATAAGAATGCCCCCAGTTCCAAAACTGATGCACTTTTTCAGAAATATCTCTTGACCAATGTTATTAATGTCCACCAAGAGAATCAATAGAATCAACCCCATCCCTCTTTCTCTTGCAATAGTAGTCATTTATCTTGTCAGGCAGGTGCTGCACTGAGAACTGAGATAGGATTAAACTAGATCATGATTATCAGTTTTTATCAAGTACATTTGCAAATGGGCAGCCACCATCCTTTATTTTTTATTCTCTTGCCCCCCCAAAGAAATGCTTGCTCTAGATAGTAATTATGAAAAAAACAGAGAGTCCACCATTTCTCTTAACATGCATTGGATACTTTCACTACCTTGAGTTATTTGTAAAACTAATAAAGATGGGAAATAAAGTAAGTAAGTAAGTAAGTAAGTAAATAAGTAAGTAAGTCCTGGGCATACCAAAAGAGATATTAAAACTCACTGAATCCACTAAAACTCATCTCTCAAAATTTGTTCCCCCCAGGCCTCTGTTGTATTCCAGTACTTGTGGCATCTAATTTGTCTGCTTATTCATCCTGGAGCCAGTTCAAGATGCTGATACTTAATTTTTAAAGCAAAATCTGTCCTGGCATGCAAACATAAGAATGTCCATTATAGATGTAGGGAAACTCTGTCCTGGAAACATTCTCTCTCTGGCCTTCTAATGTCTAACCTAGATCCTAATTCTTCCTCCTTCCTCTGTTTATTTCTTTTATCCACCCATGTGTTGTTGTTGTTTTTTTAGTAAAATACAGGAAGAGTTTAACTTTATCCTCTCCTGAGCTGTATGAAATGTATCTTTTGCCATTGTCATTAATGTGATCCTTCTCCTCCAGCATTTTCCTATATGGCTGCTGCCCAATGTAGGTGCCAACTTACTTTAGTTGGGAAGCTGGGAGAACCTTTGTGCCTTGGGTAACCCTGTATGGCATAGATATACATTTTCAGCACTCTTTGCTCAGCCTTCTCTGGACCATCCCCCACCCTCCAACACCATGATGGAGCAACACAACCAGATTTCAGGAGGGGGGGATATAAAACAAACAGTATGGTTACTTATTTGAAATGATCAAGCTTGTAGCTTTTATTTCAAGCCTTAAAATTAATATCTTCAAGAATTATCTGGCATTTCCACATGCATACTTACTGTGTCATGGACTTCACTGGACCTCAAAACTGGGGGTGGGAGACAGCAAAAACGGGGGGGGGGATGACATCAACACAAGGAGCAAGGAGAAGAAAAAGTTGGGAGTCAAGTTATCATTCTGTCTAGGAGCCTCCCAGAACCTTAAACAGGGCCTGCTGTTCCTGGAGGCTCCAAGCTTTAACTGTAGGCAGGAAAATGTTCTTATCTCCAATCAAAGAAGTACTGTTTTGCTTTTAAGATATTCTATGGGTATCAGTTAAGAATGTTCTATTGGAGCCCTTTTCAGGGTAAGGAATGCAGATATGTATTTATGATAGGTTATCTGCCCCCTTCATTTGCCACCTCTTCTGCCCCAGTGCTTCAACCCCCTTGAAAAGGCCATCACCACTATTGAAATCCAGCTTTTAATTCTCTTAGTGGTGCTAAAACCCTATAATTGCCATGAACAGGATAGTTTGGGGGAGGTTAATGCTGGGAGTGAAGGGATAACTCTGTACTGTATCTTCCCCAAAAGATACAGCCCTCCCTCAGATTAATCTGTCTCTAATTGCTGCTAGTTTTAAAGGCTAATAGCAGGGGTTTTATTTTTGGATAGGAATTTTTTTCCCCACGCCAAGTGCACAATTTAATGCATTCTTATAAAGCTGGGAAATTGAGAGAGAAAAGGAAAAGTAAATTGGGATTTCATTGTACAATTCAGGTCGTGTCATCTTAGCACAAAACCTCAGCCACAGGGCTAGTTCAAAGTCTCTAGTTGAGATTATTTTACAAGGGTAACAGACGTAAAGATGTTAAAGCTATTTTTAACACATGTGGGATGTAGTTTCCTCCAAAGATATGCAGCATTCCTTGGAAAATGTTCTCTCACTTGGCCTTGGGATTGCCCAGGCAATTTATCTGGACCAGAAGCTCTTGCAGTTTCACCACCAAATTGTCTTTGAGGCAACACACAAGGGCAGTTTCCTGGAGAAGCAGGATGTTTATTTATTTTATTTTTATTTATTATTTTTTTATGCCTCCCCCCATCTTCCCTTTAAGATGACTCTAGCAGATCTATCAGTTGCCTGTACCCTTTCCAGCCTGAAGAGGGTGTGAGACTTCAGTTGACACTGACACACTGGCCTTCATATCCAGAGTTTCTGAACAAATGAATTCCTAGTATAGACCTTGTAGGAGAAGAGCTGTGTTAATCTATGGTAGGCAAGTATAAAAAAGTCTGGCCAACTTTTCTGACCAACAAATTCTATTAAAAGGCACAGGGTTATGTAAGCTACAGCTAACATTTGTTAGCCTATTAGTTTGCTAGTTAGAGTTCCTAGGTACAGCTTCAAACTCTGAAGCACCTTTTGTGGATCGGAATGTGTCCTTCCTTGGCGAAGACATCAGTCCAGTCCTTACCTCGCTCTTCTCAGATAAATAGAAGTCGCCTCTTGTCTGATTAAATGTCTTTAATATCACATGCCAATTTTTACTGCCACATTAGATTTCTTTGCTTCCTAAAGCCCCACCCTAGCTTTGCACACACCTGTGTAAGTCTATAATTTTGATTCATGAATCATCCATGCCCCAGGATCACACCCAAAAGCTTTTAAGAAATCAGCAAACATTTTTCATCTAGGTTTTTCATGTGGTGGTGGCTGTGTGTTGAATAGTATCACCATCATCATCACCATCACCATTATTATCATCATCATCATCGCCATCATCACTATTGTTATCTCATGTTGCAATAAAATGTGCTAGTGGTTTTGTGGTTTTTTTGTCATGCCTTTTTTCACATTTCCAATCATTATCAGTTCCAACCTATTCCGTTCTATTTGGTCTGCTGATTTTTCCCCCAGTTTGTTCCCAAGAATGAACTATTAGGTTCATAACCTTTCCCACTAGTAACATCTTCATAGCATAACCCAAGCATTGTTTAAATGATATAAAAGTCATCCCCATTCAGTTAGAACTGAAGAAGTTTCTTGGATGAGGTGAAACATTTTCAAAGAAAAATAAAAAAAGAAAAACCAAGAAAGTCCATTGGTCTTTCGGAAAAAGCACCTTTGGAACATCCCCATTAAAAGGATCATCCTGCAAAATTTACCCTGAGGATGGTTTTTTGCTTTGACAAAGAGACATTTCCCCAAGGTTACTATGCAAAAATAGTTCCATTTTGCAGAATCCAGTAAAAACAACATTGATAGAAGGAACTAATTTCCTTGTTCAAATTCAAGACATTCTAGACTTCTTCGCCTCCAAAAGGGAATTCTGCACATTCAAATATATTAATATGTTGACAAGAAAAGTCTAGGAACATTAACTCAAAGGTCTCCTTTGTTGGAAGGCTTAATCTAGTTGTCTAACGAGTGGCTTTGCTTTGATGGATCTGGGAAATAAGCATTTACATTTACCAAAGTACCTATGGTGATTGAATGCATCACTGAAACAAAGGTCAAAAGTATAATAGTTTTGCATAAAATGTGCATATGATGATTTACATAGAGATGTACATTGAGAAATAATTATTAATGTATAAAATGTTGATGGACAGCTTCGTGGCTCTTGCTTTCCTTAGCGTGGCTCATAAGGGATTCTTCTCCTACTTCAAAAGGCAATGAGGCAACATTGCTGCTCTTGTGGACCTTTCTTCCTCATTATGTTCAGTGGGAATCTGGATTTCAACCTCAAAGTTCTGCCCCGATAACAATGACCATCCTAACTGAATGTTTTCCCTGTCTGTATAACCCATTTCTCATCTAGTCATATGCTCTGCAATATATACCAGGTAAATGAATCATCGGATTGTGATGGATTTTCAAGTTGCTGAATGTATTATGCAACAATTAGAACCATTGCAAGGTACACCTATGGTCATTTCAGGATGAAATGGCATGGTCTGTAAAAGAATTAAATTCAGGATTTTGCCAAAATTTCAGAAGGGAGTTCTACCAGGTTCCAACATGCAACCATTTTGGTAAATATTGACTCAGACTTTACTTTGGTCCTATCCTTTGACTCCCTGGGGTGGGGGAACTTAAAGACGTGTGTTAGCAATGTGAAAGCAACCCTTAATGAAATCTAAATCTTCCTCCTTTCATTCGAGATACATTTTGTTTTTGACCAACCCTAATGATAAATAGAGAGATTTACTCATGATTTGTAAGCTAGATAATATACGAGTGTCTCAGACGTACCAGGGCTTGTCATTGGATCCAAAACAAGTTCTATCAGCCCTTCACAAAAAGAATGTGGAAAAAGCCTGATTTGGTGCATCAATTAAGCTCTGTCAAGTATATGTTCTCCTTCCAAATAAAAGAAGAAAAAATGAACGAAACTGGCTAGGTAGGAATTACAGGGGACACATATAGCAGTGAGAAACTGGAACCCATTAGTTTGGGACCTGTTCAAGTAGAGGCTGAACAACAGTCAGGGATATTTGAATGTAATTCTTCCACTGCAAAGTTCCACTGGGTATAGATTTTGAATCTTTCTGATTTTAAGCCATGGGTTAAGTTATTCTACTTTAGTTTGGAATAATCAGGCCTCATTTAGACTATGGTGTCCAATTCTGGATGCTACAGGTTAGTGAGGAAAACAAACTTGTCAGTTAGATCAGATTAGTGCCAAATACTACGCTTACCATCTGTAAGAGGCTGAGAATCCCAGAGTGGAAAGTGACCACTTTATAAACAGTTGGTTTTTTGGGACGAGTTGGAAATTGTACTTTTTAACAAGGTGGTAAGCCTTTTTAAAAGTTTTTAATGGGCTTCCCATCTCAAAATGGTAATTGATGGTTATCAGTAATCATACTTAGGGAGAATTTCAAAAGGACCACAAAGATCCGGGGCCCTGGAACAGCAGGCTACCTAACCTTGTTAGAGAGCAACCAAGATGCATGGAAAACACACGTGCATTAAATCTTGCAGATACTTAAGATACGGAAACCATGCAAAAGCTGGTATGGTTCTTGAGATGATGGAAGTGCCACACAACTGATCATTGTCCCATTCAAATTAAATTATAAAAATATTGGCAGGACCTAGTCAAAAATTTCTTGATGGCAAGATCAATGTAGTCATAGAGCTAATTACTGAGAAAAATGGGAAATTCTTGCTACATTAGCTGGATTCTTCAAGCTGAAGCTAAACATCCTCTGATGGAGATGCTATAGTTCTAGTTTGCCACTACAGGTGAACTAGGAGGCTTAACAATAGGCCTTTGAGTTGAACTCTGTTCTTGGTGACTTCATAGACACATCATGCAATTTTGTTGGAAAAAGGATGGAAAAAGATTCCTGCTGATTTTTTCCTGGAGTCTTTTTTAAAAAAAAACAACAAAAAAACCCATCTTGGTCTAGGCTCCAGGCCTTAGTATTCCTTGGTGGTCTCCTATTAAAATTTTAATTAGGCCCATCCCTGCTTCCAAGCCCAGACAGGTTTGACCAGATGTCACCACCTATTCCAACTGTAAGATATTATGCTCTGTATTGATTATACCCATTGCTCTATGTCGCAATATCAGGGTGCTTGAAGTTTAAATGACTTAGATGATTTTTGGATGGAACAGATGAAGTTTGAGAATGGGAAAGAAAAACAACTTACTGTGTGGAATTGCTCCCAGTTTTGCCCTCAAATACTACTAAATCTAGCATGAATTCAGTAATGCCCATCATCTACAATGCATCAGGTGGAATGGGAAGCAATCTAGGAAGTTGTCAGCCCTTCAGACTAGGAAACAAAAAAAAACATGCATGCTACTACTTTTATTATAAGGTTAGAATAACCAAATCTTGCCAATATGAACGTGCTTACCCCATCTCTTCCTGTACCTTTATGAAAACTAGAGAGGGTCTTGTCTGAGATGTTTACTCAGGGTATAGCTCTGGCCCAGATGCAGATTTTTTTTTAATCTGGCCATGGTTTTGGTTGTGACTCTTCTTCCTGGTCCTCAAGCTGATTCCTTCTGACCATGGAAGGCATCGCATTTGAGAGTCTACTCAGCTAAAACTAAAATAAAGTACCATGAAAAGGAAAGGAGGGATATGCTGACACTTATCATCTGGTCGAGACTCATCCTCTGGATCTCACAGAGACTGAGGAGGCACATGGATCACCTAGTCCAGGCGTAGGCAACCTCGGCTCTTTTATGACTCATGGACTTCAACTCACAGAATTCCTGAGCCAGCATGGCTCAGCTTGGAAACCTCTCACTTTTCCTTCAGCATGGCTGGCTCAGGAATTCTGGGAGTTGAAGTCCATGAGTCATAAAAGAGCCGAGGTTGCCTACCCCTGACCTAGTCATAATATTCTTTCTAGGGACAGATGCACTTCATTTACTTTTTTATTAAAATTAAAGTATTTCTTTCCAAGCTGGCATCTATATATCTAAATTGGCACCTCTGATGACGTTTCTTTTTTCATGCTTGTTCCTTTCCTAATGATGTGTTAACTGTACAGTTTGGAGATCCCTAAGCATCTACCTGAAAGCTTACTGCGATAGGTAGCAGCACTGTACTAGCAAAGGAAGGGAAAATGCTCGCCTTCTTTGTTCGAAGGTAGAAAACCCAGGGAGAGTAACTGATAAGAGGACTAGGATGGATGAAGCCCCTTGCTTGCAAAACTGGAGCTTGGAAAGAAAGGGCAAGTTGAGTCTTGCCAAACCACTTGGCCAGAATCAGCAAAGCAGTAGACATAGGAGCCAGGAAGGCTGCAGCTTTCCTAGATGACATTCTTCAGCCTCCCAGGTTAAATTAGAATATATTTATTATTTAATATGGCATTTGTATTCTGCTCAAGGCAGCATAACCTGGAGGCCTCCCCTAAGTTTACCCCCACAACAAGATCCCAGTGAAGTAGGTAGGGCTGAGAGCTCTACCTGACCAAGGTAGATGGATCTCCATCTTCAAAGGGGGATTGAACTTGGGTGTCTCCAGCCCACGTCCAACTTCTTGACTGCTGTATTATTCCTCTGCTAAGGGACCTAACTGGATAAATGAAAACATGAAAATGGCTTAAACCTTAGAAGAGCACCAAAATCCCACAACAGTTTCCTGGCATGATATTATGTGGGATTTCAGTAAGAACAAAGAATGAGGATTTAATAATAATAATAATAATAATTAATAATAATAATAATAATAATAATAATAATAATAATAATAATAATAATAATAATAATAATAATAATAATTTTATTTGTATATTTGATCATCTTAACCCTGACATATTTGCTTATTTTGATGATCTTGCTATGATTCCCAAACACTGAAAAGGATACAGTCTTGGCATTAGGCAGAGAGTGTATTTTCAGGTGGTCCTTGACTCACAAGCACAACTGAGCCTAAAACTTATGTTGCTAAATGAGAAATTTGTTAAGTGAGTTTTGCCCCATTTTACGACTTTTCTTGCCACATTTGTTAAGTGAATCACTGCAGTTGTTAAGTTAGTAACACGGTTGTAAAGTGAATCTGGCTTCCCCATTGACTTTGCTCGTCAGAAGATTGAAAGAGGTGATCACATGACCCCGGGACATTGCAACCGTCATAAATATGAGTCAGCTGCCAAAAGTCCGAATGTAAATCACATTTTCATGGGGATGCTGCAACAGTTGTAAGTGTGAAAAATGGTCATAAGTCACTTTTATCAGTGCTATTGTAACTTCAAATGGTCACTAAACAAACTGTTGTAAGTCAAGGACTACCTGTATTTCTTTGCAGTATTTATACACTGCTTACTCCCCAGGGCCTTGCAGCAATTTCTAATTGCCTGCCTCTCTATTGCAAAAAGAGCTGAGCATTCACCTTAACTTGTTCTTAGCTCATAAAGTCAACTGCTGCTTTAGAGACAGTGAAGGACACAACTGCATCGTCAACATGAACATTCAATGGCCATGCTGGAGGGCCTTTTACAGGCCCTTAGGCTGATGAGTTCTCACGACAGAAGCCAGTCTCTAAGGTACACACAATCCTCACTGATGTTCTCTTTTGGGAGATGCTATCAGGAACACCATGTTTCTCCAGAAACTCCTCTGTTTTACAGCTTGTGAACAGAGATCAGGATAGTAGATCAGGAGATGCCTTTCTGCATGGCCGTTGACACCAGGGCAATAGAAAGCAGGCATTTGCATAAGCAAGACCAAGCTCTCAGAAGCAGATTAGTTGTATTACTCATTCTCTTCACGTTATCCGATCAGCAGTTATTCCTACAGTAGAAGTACATGTACCCTGGGCCCTACCAAGGACAGAAGAATCCAGATATGGAAACATTAACTGGAAATTAAATACTATAAAGGCGCTTTCAAAATCAGGTTTAAAATAAGCCACAGAGCTGAAGTGGGGTAATGTAGTGGTTAAGATGCGAAGAACTCCCTGCTCCATCATGGCTTCAGCTGTGATGTTTCATCTGAGCCATGTAGCTGTCTTTTTTCTCTGTCTTCTTGCAACAAAATCCTTTGATGGGCTTCCCTCTCAAATGTTCTGTGTTTTAGCAGCTTAACAGTATGTATGTATTGAGATGGTAAAGAGAGAGAGAGGCTGCTATTGTCAGACCACTGAGAATCCAAAATTCTCCATTTGCTTGCAAATTAGAGGTCTACAAGTTGATCCCTGGTGTGCTTTAATTCCCCAGAACTTTATCATCTGAAAGCTACATTGCATCACATTGCTTCTCATAAATGATGTACATTATCTGCTGAACCTCCCAACCTCTTTTGGCTTAGCCTGCTGTGTGAACCCATCTCTTCTGGTTAGGTTAGGCTTCAAGCTAAAACACAGCTTGATTTAACAAACAGGTTAAAGTGTTCAGTGTGAAGGCAACAAAAGACCCAGGAATGTAGGGATAGTTTTAATTTTATCCATGTAACTAACTCTCTTAAGAATTCTTCAGAGCATGGGTATAATTTTAACATTATTCATGAAAGTAACTCTCTTATGAATTCTTTGGAGGGTGGGTGTAGGTCTGATTGAACAGGGTTTAATTTCTTGGCAGGTGTTTGCAGATCTACCTATTTTAAGCCAATGATATAGACTGGCACCTGGCCAATTTCCTACATATTGTCTGCTTTTTTTTCTCCTCGCCTGTTTTTTCGTAAAAGCAATTGTGTTGTAACCACTTGTTCTGCAGAAAAAGACTGTCATCACCGTCCCATACTTCGCCTCCTTTAGCCTAAATAACTTGAAAGATGCTAGTAAGGGCAACAGCAGTCCTGAATAATCCCAGTGGCTATCAGGAAACTTCACAAAAGGGACTGGTTGGGAATGGGGGGGGGAGGAGAAGAACAATCTGCAGGGACAAGTTTGAGAAAGCAACCAGACTAAACTGGCGTGCCCAGGGAGGGAGTCCTTCGCACAGATCCCTAGGCGGTTGAACAGTGGAGACAGATTGTCTGTCCTTCGACAATTAAGTTGTCTTCTGTGATAACCTGGGAAAATACTATTACCAAGCACAGTTGCCAGCATTTGCCAATCCAAAGAAAATACACCGAGTCTTCCCCCAACCCAGCCTTAATGTGAATTGAGACAGTAACAAACTCCATCCATCAAGTTTAAAAGTTTGTTTTTAACGACTTCAGTTCTCAGAGAAATAGATTTTATTTTAACATTTAGCTTATTTTTTATATTGAGGGAGTTTTAAGTTTTTATACTTTTTTTAAATGTTTCCTCGTGACAGTTCAGAAATTTCTAATTTAAATTGCTTTATCCAAAAATAAAATTTTGGAAAGGACCCAGGACCTCTTTGTTACTGCTGGCTTCTTTTTTTGTGAGAAATATGCCTTCACCCCTGGTTTTCAATCTTTCTCTCTGTTCTCATTTCACAGCACTTAGCACTTGAAGACCCCCTCCTATTTTAATTCTCCCAGTTAGAGGCTGCTTAAAAGCTGGGGCTGAATCTGTTCAGCTAGGTCCAGAGACTAAGAAGTTACAGCATACTTTTTTCCCTTTCTTGTTGAGTCTGTTGTTGTTGTTAGCTGCGAAGTCGTGTCCGACCCATCGCGACTCTATGGACAACGTTCTTCCAGGCCTTCCTGTCCTCTACCATCTTCTGAAGTCCATTTAAGCTCATGCCTACTGCTTCAGTGACTCCATCCAGCCACCTCATTGTCTGTCGTCCCCTTCTTCGCTTGCCCTCAACCTTTCCCAGCATTAGGCTCTTCTCCAGTGAGTCCTTCCTTCTCATTAGGTGGCCAAAGTATTTGAGTTTTAGCTTCAGGATCTGGCCTTGATCTCCTCTAGGACTGACCGGTTTGATCACCTTGCAGTCCAAGGGACTCGCAGGAGTCTTCTCCAGCACCATAGCTCAAAGGCCTCAATTCTTTGGCGCTCGGCCTTTCTTATGGTCCAAATTTCACTGCCATACATTGCAACTGGGAAGACCATAGCCTTGACTATACACACTTTTGTTGACAGGGTGATGTCTCTGCTTTTTAGTGTGCTGTCTAGATTTGTCATGGCTTTCCTCCTGAGGAGCAAGCGTTGAGTTTGTAGCATAACACTTTTTCAGTCCCCAGGTCTCAGGAAACTTTTTTAAATTTTTGAAGCATTTAACCCACCTTTGGAAGAATTTCAGGGGTCGTCTAGTCTTATACATACACTCTCCCCAGCAATACAGGTCACCCACAGATAGAGCAGCAGCCCTGTTAGGTGGCTTACCAGCATTTATCTAATGAAGAACAATCTGAGCTACCATCAAGCAGTTCCTACAATCATAAGTGTTTTCCCAGGGTATACTACGATCCTTCTTATATTTAGGCAAGATTCCAGTATATGTGTTTTTCATTGCTCCAGAGAAACTTTCTCCAAAATGGAAATGCTGGTGACTAGATTTAGGGAAGGTCCATCTGAAGCAGGGTGGACAATTTGAAGATGTGTGGACTCTAAGAATTCCCCAGCCAGCATATTTCCTCAAATTTCCAGCTGGGAAATTTTGGAAGTTGACATCCGCACATCTTCAAGTTCCCAAGGCTGAGAAACACTGACCTGGATCAATGGAAAAGTGATTTGCTCATGAGTGATGATCAAATATCTGACAATCTTTATTTCTTCACTTTCTTGTGCCTGAATTTCTCCAACTCCTGCAACATTTCCATGTGCAATTTGATCTCAAGGTTTTTGCCAACTTTGTCAACCCAAGGAATGTTCAGCTATTAATATCACCAAGGGCTACCGTTACCCAATATAAACAAATACATTTTATCAGTGCTGGTTTCCTAACTTAGGTTTTTGAACTCAATGACCCTCAGTAACACTTTAGCTCATGTCCAGTGTCTGGATGCTTTCATTTGAGCTGTCATGTCCCTATGAGACAGTGACAACTCATCAACCACCCCTTGTATGTGGGTCACCAGAGCCAAAAGAAAACAGCAGCAGTTGCAGGATCCCCAAAGCAGTGAGGAGCCCCAAGAGGGTGAGGACCATACAGAAAACATCTATGAGAAGTAATAGCAGCTGCCTAAGGGACGCGGTGGCTCAGTGGGTTAGGATGCTGAGCTTGTCGATCAGAAGGTCGGCAGTTTGGCGGGTCAAATCCCGAGTGCCGCGTAAGAGAGTGAGAGCCTGTTACTTGTCCCAGCTTCTGCCAACCTAGCAGTTCGAAAGCACGTAAAAATGCAAGTAGAAAAATAGGGACCACTACGGTGGGAAGGTAACAGCGTTCCGTGCGCCTTTGGCGTCTAGTCATGCCGGCCACATGACCACAGAGACATTCTCGGACAAGCACTGGCTCTTCAGCTTTGAAACGGAGACTAGCACACATGTGCGGGGGAACCTTTACCTTTACCTAAGGGGGGAAAACATGTTGAGCAGTAGGAGGGAAGCAATGCAAGTATAATACTTGGGCAATCTGCCTTTCTGCCCTAAAAGTGCAACCATTTTCTACGTTAATGTCAAATTGGGTCACAGGACCTTGAAGAAATTAAAAAGAATTTAAAACTGAGCCTGCTCATTCATTCCACTTTGAGTTGCAGTCTGGAATTATCCAAACTCTAAATATTTCACAAGAACAAAACTTGCCAGTTAAAAAGGGACACAAAGCAAAAGGGCAACAAAGCTGTGAACTCCGAGTTCCCTCAAGCAGTGAAAAGTTTGGAAGCAGAGATGCCTGTCTGGCCCCTTTCTCCTTCACCATACAGGTAGTGTTTGACTTACAACCAAAATTGAGCCCAAAGTTTATGTTGCTAAGTGAGACATTTGTTAAGTGAGCTTTGCCCCATTTTACGACATTTCTTGCCACAATTGTTAAGTGAACCGCTGCAGTTGTTAAATCTGGCTTCCCCATTGTCTTTGCTTGTCAGAAGTTTGCAAAAAGTGATCACATGATCCCAGGACACTTAGACCGTCATAAATGTGAGTCAATTGCCAAAATTATCTGAATGTTGATCAGATGACTATGGAGATGCGGCAATGGCCATAAATGTGAAGAACGGTCATAAGTCACTTTTTTCAGTGCCATTGTAACGTTGAATGGTCACTAAATGAACGGTTGTAAGTCGAGGACTACCTGCATTTCATTACTTTACAAAGACAGAAGAAGAACATAAATGGAAATAACAGCAGGCCGACTTCTTCCATCAAGCAAACAAATTCCCACCTTGCATCCAATCTTATCTCCAGGGGAAGATAACCTGTATCTCAATACGATAGTCCTCAACTTATGACCACAACTGGAACCAGAATTTCCTTTGCTAAGCAAGGCAGCTGTCGAGTGCGTCACAGCCAAGTTTACAATCTTTTTTTTTTTGCCATGGTTGTTAAGCAAATCACTGCGGTTATTAAGTGAATCAGGCAGTTGTTAAGCGAACCTGGCTTGCCCTGTTGACTTTGATTATCAGAAGCTGGCTGGGAAGATTGCAAATGGGGATCACGTGATTTCAAATATACCTGTTTTCAAATGCCATGGGGAAAGCTGCAACAGTTGTAAGTGAGAGGACCAGTCATAAATCACTTTTTTCCAGTGCCATTGTAACTTCAAATGGTCACTAAACGAACAGTTATACGTGGAGGAGTCCCTGTATTATATGCTTCTGGACTTTCTGTTCCTTTCTCTGTCATATAGAATCTGAAGCCCAGAGCCAAGAGAGATTTCACAAATTGTCTGGTCCAACAACCTTGTGATGAAGATATCACCACAGCACCCCTGGCAGAGGGCTACCTAGTTTTGGTTTAAATCAGGGGTCTTCAAACTCGGCCCTTTTATGACTCATGGACTTCAACTCTCAGAATTCTGAGAGTTGAAGTCCATGAATCATAAAAGGGTCGAGTTTGAAGACCCCTGGTTTAAATCTTCCGGCAAAGTAGAGGTTTAATTTTAGGAAAATGAGAGGGATTTTGCAGAGAAATAAAAAAAGAGATTCCCATGCGCTCAGCATTTCATAGTTTGCTGTTAAATTATTATTATTATTGCTATGCTGAACAGATCCAGGCCTGGAGGAAATATTTTGGCTCACCCATCAATGGTGCTTTTTGTTGATAAACAGTGTTTGCACATTTCCCAATCAGTATTTAGAAAAGAGGTTGATGAAAGAGATGCAATAGATTTTAAAACTTTTTCTCATCGTTTCAATTCAAGATAACAGGGGTGGGGACCGAGGAGCAGGAAGGGGTTGGTGGTAGCAAAAGTCTCCTATATATCTTGCAGGAAAAAACTAAAACTGGTTTTCCTACCTTCCAGGAATGTTGGGAGACGGTCTGACTGCAAAGTACATTGTGATCCTTGGATGCCAGCTCTGTAGAAATCCAGACTGCTATTATTAAATTGGGAGGAGAAAACCCGTTTAGATAAAAGTTAGATTCTGATCATAATAAACAGCAATTAAAAGCAATAATTAATGTTTGCTGTGTTTTCACCATCTATTATCAAGTATGAAAGAAGCTATGCATTCAATATTTAAAAAATGCAGAGTTCCAGGAAATCTGTCTTGCCAATTCATACAAACTGGGAGTGGATGATAGCTCAAGCCATGCAGATTTTCTTTTTGCTACATTGGCTGAATATTCCTTACCTTTCAGCATGCCGGTGTATGAATCATATTCCGGAAATGTATGTATTGATTTATTTATAAATCAAATTTATAGGCCATACTGAGTCTGAATGGTGTATAAGATAAAAGCAATCAATACAACACAAAAGGAAGGAAGCAATAATTTATCAATTAATCTATCTACAAACTCATACACATACACAAATATATATATGAATTGACTGAAGCCACAGACTAACCAACCACAATTGAGTTCTTGACAGGGTCGTTTTAAACACAATCCCAACATAATTCTGCTAAAGTATAACTATCTAAGTTGGATACCACTTGTTTGCAGACAAGTATGTGTAGGTTTGCAATCTGAATTGTCTTTCGTCTACACACCAGAGAGATTTAGAATACAAATATAACAAGATACAATACAGAACTGAAAACATAAGCAAATTCTACAGTTTGCTATGCTACTTAAAGAAGCATTCATTGAAAGCTAGCTGTCATACAAACTGGCACTTCATTTTCTGAATGGGGAGATCAAGTCAGAGTTCAGCGAAGGGGTGTTGTTGGCATTTCTTTACCACTTCTTGTTCTCCAATTAATGGACAAAAAGAGCATCAATTACAGCTGTTGATAAATCCAGGTGGACCACAATATTTGCAGCTTCAATAGCAGTCCAAGCTGATTTTTTTAAAAAAAAATAATTATCAGAAAGAATGCTATTGCAAACAGCATTAAGTTACCTTGGTTCCAAAATGACCACATCATTTTAGTTCAGTGTTTCTCAATTTTGGGCAATTTTAAGACAGGTGGATTTCAATTCAGTTTCAATCATCTGAGATATTCTGGGAGTTAGTCTAACCATCTTCAAGTTGTTTAATTTCCATCGTTTGTGGTCATACTTGGAAAGAAGGGTTGCATCCCCTGGTCTACTAGCTGACTGGTGTGATCAAAACATCCTATTCTTTGACTCTGGAGCCTCTAGGCAACTGGCAGTTGGAACAGAGTTCTCCTGAAAACATGGAAACAAGTACCTTCAAGCTGTTTTTGCTGTACAGTATCTGATGGGCAGGTTAGTCTTGGTTAGGCTTTGGGTGACTGAGCACATTATGCAAACCCACACCGGATGGTTATTTTTATTTTTATTTTTTTATTTTAATTCCATTTATATCCCGCCCTTCTCCGAAGACTCAGGGCGGCTTACAAGCTTAGCAGTAGCCTTCATTCTATGTATATGCCTGCTTATTAGGGCTTTCATACACCCCCCAAGCGGCATTATTACAAAGTCAGCTTAATTGCCCCCAACAATCTGGGTCCTCATTTTACCTACCTCGGAAGGATGGAAGGCTGAGTCAACCTTGAGCCTGGTGGGATGCAAACCTGCACTCATTGCAGGCAGCTGGTGTTACTTAAGGAGGCATTAGCCCACTGCTCCACCAAGGCTATGCTTCATAATATTGTAGAAAGCCAGAAAATTGATAAAAAAACATTGGGTGAATGGTGCTACGGACTCCGCAAGGGTCTGTAGCACGCTGGCTGAGGAATTCTGGGAGTTGAAGTCCACAAGTCATAAAAGAGCCAAATTTGAAGGCCCCTGCTGTAGAAAGATGAAAGGGTAGTTGACTCTTCTCTGGGTTAATGATTTCTCTGCAGAGCCTAAGTGATTTACAACAGGTGATCAACTATGCATAGGAGATCCCTGAGTCAAAGGGCAACCTGGGATATAACCCTCCTATACTTGTGGCAGGACATCTGTAGGTCAGAATCAAGCTGTGCTTATCAGTCATTCAAAAACTTAACATATAGAAACTTTATGAACTCTTGGGGGGGGAAGGAGGAAGGCAATTCAAGTCTTGCCTACTAAGACACCATAAGCATCATCTTAGATCATTTATCAAATACGCCTTCTCTGTTGGGACCTTCCCCGACCTGGTGCCCTCCATCACCATGCTAGCTGGAAATTTGGAGAGCTACAAGTCCAATACATCCAGAAGATGTCAGGTCGGGGAAAAGCAGCCTATGATGCATCTCATTTGTGTAGATGTATAGATTATAAGATTGTAAACTCCTCAGGGCAGTGAGCTATCTTTTTTTACTTGGCCAAATGCCACGTGCATAAACAAATGAGTAAATAAAAATAATTGCGCTGTTGACGCTTGGGGCAGCGGA